>NW_026610847.1:0-159109 GCF_029499605.1 Hyla sarda | reverse complement strand
TTAACCCCTTGTAGTAAAATGCAGAGCTGAGCAGCCAGAGAACGTGTCGGCATATAATTAACCCCTTGTAGTAAAATGCAGAGCTGAGCAGCCAGAGAACGTGTCGGCATATAATTAACCCCTTGTAGTAAAATGCAGAGCTGAGCAGCCAGAGAACGTGTCGGTATATAATTAACCCCTTGTAGTAAAATGCAGAGCTGAGCAGCCAGAGAACGTGTCGGTATATAATAACCCCTTGTAGTAAAATGCAGAGCTGAGCAGCCAGAGAACGTGTCGGCATATAATTAACCCCTTGTAGTAAAATGCAGAGCTGAGCAGCCAGAGAACGTGTCGGTATATAATTAACCCCTTGTAGTAAAATGCAGAGCTGAGCAGCCAGAGAACGTGTCGGTATATAATTAACCCCTTGTAGTAAAATGCAGAGCTGAGCAGCCAGAGAACGTGTCGGCATATAATTAACCCCTTGTAGTAAAATGCAGAGCTGAGCAGCCAGAGAACGTGTCGGCATATAATTAACCCCTTGTAGTAAAATGCAGAGCTGAGCAGCCAGAGAACGTGTCGGCATATAATTAACCCCTTATAGTAAAATGCAGAGCTGAGCAGCCAGAGAACGTGTCGGCATATAATTAACCCCTTGTAGTAAAATGCAGAGCTGAGCAGCCAGAGAATGTGTCGGTATATAATTAACCCCTTGTAGTAAAATGCAGAGCTGAGCAGCCAGACAACGTGTCGGCATATAATTAACCCCTTGTAGTAAAATGCAGAGCTGAGCAGCCAGAGAACGTGTCGGCATATAATTAACCCCTTATAGTAAAATGCAGAGCTGAGCAGCCAGAGAACGTGTCGGCATATAATTAACCCCTTGTAGTAAAATGCAGAGCTGAGCAGCCAGAGAACGTGTCGGTATATAATTAACCCCTTGTAGTAAAATGCAGAGCTGAGCAGCCAGAGAACGTGTCGGTATATAATTAACCCCTTGTAGTAAAATGCAGAGCTGAGCAGCCAGAGAACGTGTCGGCATATAATTAACCCCTTGTAGTAAAATGCAGAGCTGAGCAGCCAGAGAACGTGTCGGCATATAATTAACCCCTTGTAGTAAAATGCAGAGCTGAGCAGCCAGAGAACGTGTCGGTATATAATTAACCCCTTGTAGTAAAATGCAGAGCTGAGCAGCCAGAGAACGTGTCGGCATATAATAACCCCTAATAGTAAAATGCAGAGCTGAGCAGCCAGAGAACGTGTCGGCATATAATTAACCCCTTGTAGTAAAATGCAGAGCTGAGCAGCCAGAGAACGTGTCGGCATATAATTAACCCCTTGTAGTAAAATGCAGAGCTGAGCAGCCAGAGAACGTGTCGGCATATAATTAACCCCTTGTAGTAAAATGCAGAGCTGAGCAGCCAGAGAACGTGTCGGCATATAATTAACCCCTTGTAGTAAAATGCAGAGCTGAGCAGCCAGAGAACGTGTCGGCATATAATTAACCCCTTGTAGTAAAATGCAGAGCTGAGCAGCCAGAGAACGTGTCGGCATATAATTAACCCCTTGTAGTAAAATGCAGAGCTGAGCAGCCAGAGAACGTGTAGGCATATAATTAACCCCTTGTAGTAAAATGCAGAGCTGAGCAGCCAGAGAACGTGTCGGCATATAATTAACCCCTTGTAGTAAAATGCAGAGCTGAGCAGCCAGAGAACGTGTCGGCATATAATTAACCCCTTATAGTAAAATGCAGAGCTGAGCAGCCAGAGAACGTGTCGGCATATAATTAACCCCTTGTAGTAAAATGCAGAGCTGAGCAGCCAGAGAACGTGTCGGTATATAATTAACCCCTTGTAGTAAAATGCAGAGCTGAGCAGCCAGAGAACGTGTCGGTATATAATTAACCCCTTGTAGTAAAATGCAGAGCTGAGCAGCCAGAGAACGTGTCGGCATATAATTAACCCCTTGTAGTAAAATGCAGAGCTGAGCAGCCAGAGAACGTGTCGGCATATAATTAACCCCTTGTAGTAAAATGCAGAGCTGAGCAGCCAGAGAACGTGTCGGTATATAATTAACCCCTTGTAGTAAAATGCAGAGCTGAGCAGCCAGAGAACGTGTCGGTATATAATAACCCCTTATAGTAAAATGCAGAGCTGAGCAGCCAGAGAACGTGTCGGCATATAATTAACCCCTTGTAGTAAAATGCAGAGCTGAGCAGCCAGAGAACGTGTCGGTATATAATTAACCCCTTGTAGTAAAATGCAGAGCTGAGCAGCCAGAGAACGTGTCGGTATATAATTAACCCCTTGTAGTAAAATGCAGAGCTGAGCAGCCAGAGAACGTGTCGGCATATAATTAACCCCTTGTAGTAAAATGCAGAGCTGAGCAGCCAGAGAACGTGTCGGCATATAATTAACCCCTTGTTGTAAAATGCAGAGCTGAGCAGCCAGAGAACGTGTCGGCATATAATTAACCCCTTATAGTAAAATGCAGAGCTGAGCAGCCAGAGAACGTGTCGGCATATAATTAACCCCTTGTAGTAAAATGCAGAGCTGAGCAGCCAGAGAACGTGTCGGTATATAATTAACCCCTTGTAGTAAAATGCAGAGCTGAGCAGCCAGAGAACGTGTCGGCATATAATTAACCCCTTATAGTAAAATGCAGAGCTGAGCAGCCAGAGAACGTGTCGGCATATAATTAACCCCTTGTAGTAAAATGCAGAGCTGAGCAGCCAGAGAACGTGTCGGTATATAATTAACCCCTTGTAGTAAAATGCAGAGCTGAGCAGCCAGAGAACGTGTCGGTATATAATTAACCCCTTGTAGTAAAATGCAGAGCTGAGCAGCTAGAGAACGTGTAGGCATATAATTAACCCCTTGTAGTAAAATGCAGAGCTGAGCAGCCAGAGAACGTGTCGGCATATAATTAACCCCTTGTAGTAAAATGCAGAGCTGAGCAGCCAGAGAACGTGTCGGTATATAATTAACCCCTTGTAGTAAAATGCAGAGCTGAGCAGCCAGAGAACGTGTCGGTATATAATAACCCCTTGTAGTAAAATGCAGAGCTGAGCAGCCAGAGAACGTGTCGGCATATAATTAACCCCTTGTAGTAAAATGCAGAGCTGAGCAGCCAGAGAACGTGTCGGTATATAATTAACCCCTTGTAGTAAAATGCAGAGCTGAGCAGCCAGAGAACGTGTCGGTATATAATTAACCCCTTGTAGTAAAATGCAGAGCTGAGCAGCCAGAGAACGTGTCGGCATATAATTAACCCCTTGTAGTAAAATGCAGAGCTGAGCAGCCAGAGAACGTGTCGGCATATAATTAACCCCTTGTAGTAAAATGCAGAGCTGAGCAGCCAGAGAACGTGTCGGCATATAATTAACCCCTTATAGTAAAATGCAGAGCTGAGCAGCCAGAGAACGTGTCGGCATATAATTAACCCCTTGTAGTAAAATGCAGAGCTGAGCAGCCAGAGAACGTGTCGGTATATAATTAACCCCTTGTAGTAAAATGCAGAGCTGAGCAGCCAGAGAACGTGTCGGTATATAATTAACCCCTTGTAGTAAAATGCAGAGCTGAGCAGCCAGAGAACGTGTCGGCATATAATTAACCCCTTGTAGTAAAATGCAGAGCTGAGCAGCCAGAGAACGTGTCGGCATATAATTAACCCCTTGTAGTAAAATGCAGAGCTGAGCAGCCAGAGAACGTGTCGGTATATAATTAACCCCTTGTAGTAAAATGCAGAGCTGAGCAGCCAGAGAACGTGTCGGTATATAATAACCCCTTATAGTAAAATGCAGAGCTGAGCAGCCAGAGAACTGTTACGCCGAGCGCTCCGGGTCCCCGTTCCTCCCCGGAGCGCTCGCCTCATCTTCGTTGTTGCAGCGCCCCGGTCAGATCCACTGACCGGGTGCGCTGCGGTCCCGCCTTCAGCCGGGGTGCGATTCGCGATGCGGGTAGCGCCCGCTCGCGATGCGCACCCCGGTCCCCGTACCTGACTCGCTCTCCCTCGGTCCTGTCCCGGCGCGCGCGGCCCCGCTCCCTAGGGCGCGCGCGCGCCGGGTCTCTGCGATTTAAAGGGCCAGTGCACCAATGATGGTGCCTGGCCCAATCTTCCCAATTAGCTTAATTGGTAATCACCTGTGCACTTCCCTATATTACCTCACTTCCCCTGCACTCCCTTGCCGGATCTTGTTGCACTTGTGCCTAGTGAAAGCATTCCTTGTCTGTTCCTAGTCCGTGTTCCTGACCTCCTGCCGTTGCCCCTGACTACGATCCTTGCCGCCTGCCCCCGACCTTCTGCTACGTCCGACCTTGCTTCTGCCTACTCCATTGTACCGCGCCTATCTTCAGCATCTTCAGCAGCCAGAGAGGTGAGCCGTTGCTAGTGGATACGACCTGGTCACTACCGCCGCAGCAAGACCATCCCGCTTTGCGGCGGGCTCTGGTGAAAACCTGTAGTGACTTAGAACCGGTCCACTAGCGCGGTCCTCGCCATCCCTCTCTGGCACAGAGGATCCACTACCTGCCAGCCGGCATCGTGACAGTAGATCCGGCCATGGATCCCGCTGAGGTTCCCCTGCCAGTTGTCTCTGATATCGCCCGACAGATCGCCCATCTAACCCACCAGCTGTCGGAAGTGTCCACCATTTTGCACCAACATCCCCTGCCAGTTGCCTCTGATATCGCCCGACAGGTCGCCCTTCTAACCCACCAGCTGTCGGAAGTGCGCCAACATTCGCAACTTCTTCAGCAATCATCTCCTCCGCCAGCTCCTGCACCCCTTCCGCAGCGAGTGGCCACTCCTAGCCTCCGCCTGTCCTTGCCGGACAAATTTAATGGGGACTCTAAGTATTGCCATGGCTTTCTTTCGCAATGTTCCCAGCACTTGGAGATGATGTCGGACCAGTTTCCTACTGAAAGGTCTAAGGTGGCTTTCGTGTTCTGCCTTCTGTCTGGAAAAGCCCTGTCATGGGCCGCACCGCTCTGGGACCGCAATGACCCCGTCACTGCCTCTGTACACTCCTTCTTCTCGGAAATTCGAAGTGTCTTTGAGGAACCTGCCCGAGCTTCTTCAGCCGAGATTGCCCTGCTGAACCTGGCCCAGGGTGTTTCTTCCGTTGGCGAGTACGCCATTCAGTTCCGTGCTCTTGCTTACGAGTTGTCCTGGAATAGTGAGACTCTCTGCGCGACCTTTAAAAAAGGCCTATCCAGCAACATTAAAGATGTTCTGGCCGCACGAGAGACTCCTGCTGACCTACATGAACTCATTCATCTAGCCACTCGCATTGACATGCGTTCTTCCGGATGGCGTCTGGAGCTCCGCCTGGATATGGACTTTGTTCGCACGAAGCGTTTTTTCTCTCCGGCTCCTCTCTCCTCTGGTCCTCTGCAATCTGTTCCTGTGCTTCCCGCCGCGGAGGCTATGCATGTTGACCGGTCTTGCTTGACACCTCAAGAGAGGACACGACGCCGCATGGAGAATCTTTGCCTGTACTATGCCGGTACCGAACACTTCCTGAAGGATTGTCCTATCCGTCCTCCCCGCCTGGAAAGACGCACGCTGACTCCGCACGAAGGTGACACAGTTCTTGATGTCAACTCTGCTTCTCCACGCCTTACTGTGCCTGTGCGGATATCTGCCTCTACCTTCTCCTTCTCTACTATGCTCTTCTTGGATTCCGGATCTGCAGGAAAATTTTTTTTGGCCTCTCTCATCAACAGGTTCTACGTTCCTGTGACCAGTCTCGCCAGACCCCTCTACATCTATTGTTTTTACAATAAAAGATTGGACTGTCTTGTACGTTTCCACACTGAACCCCTCCTAATTTGCATCGGACCTCTTCACGGAAAAATTGAGTTTTTTTTCAGGTTCTTTGGCCCCAAGAAGAGGGGGAGACCCAAGGGGGGGGGTACTGTTACGCCGAGCGCTCCGGGTCCCCGTTCCTCCCCGGAGCGCTCGCCTCATCTTCGTTGTTGCAGCGCCCCGGTCAGATCCACTGACCGGGTGCGCTGCGGTCCCGCCTTCAGCCGGGGTGCGATTCGCGATGCGGGTAGCGCCCGCTCGCGATGCGCACCCCGGTCCCCGTACCTGACTCGCTCTCCCTCGGTCCTGTCCCGGCGCGCGCGGCCCCGCTCCCTAGGGCGCGCGCGCGCCGGGTCTCTGCGATTTAAAGGGCCAGTGCACCAATGATGGTGCCTGGCCCAATCTTCCCAATTAGCTTAATTGGTAATCACCTGTGCACTTCCCTATATTACCTCACTTCCCCTGCACTCCCTTGCCGGATCTTGTTGCACTTGTGCCTAGTGAAAGCATTCCTTGTCTGTTCCTAGTCCGTGTTCCTGACCTCCTGCCGTTGCCCCTGACTACGATCCTTGCCGCCTGCCCCCGACCTTCTGCTACGTCCGACCTTGCTTCTGCCTACTCCATTGTACCGCGCCTATCTTCAGCATCTTCAGCAGCCAGAGAGGTGAGCCGTTGCTAGTGGATACGACCTGGTCACTACCGCCGCAGCAAGACCATCCCGCTTTGCGGCGGGCTCTGGTGAAAACCTGTAGTGACTTAGAACCGGTCCACTAGCGCGGTCCTCGCCATCCCTCTCTGGCACAGAGGATCCACTACCTGCCAGCCGGCATCGTGACAAGAACGTGTCGGCATATAATTAACCCCTTGTAGTAAAATGCAGAGCTGAGCAGCCAGAGAACGTGTCGGTATATAATTAACCCCTTGTAGTAAAATGCAGAGCTGAGCAGCCAGAGAACGTGTCGGTATATAATTAACCCCTTGTAGTAAAATGCAGAGCTGAGCAGCCAGAGAACGTGTCGGCATATAATTAACCCCTTGTAGTAAAATGCAGAGCTGAGCAGCCAGAGAACGTGTCGGCATATAATTAACCCCTTGTAGTAAAATGCAGAGCTGAGCAGCCAGAGAACGTGTCGGTATATAATTAACCCCTTGTAGTAAAATGCAGAGCTGAGCAGCCAGAGAACGTGCCGGCATTAAATTAACCCCTTGTAGTAAAATGCAGAGCTGAGCAGCCAGAGAACGTGTCGGTATATAATTAACCCCTTGTAGTAAAATGCAGAGCTGAGCAGCCAGAGAACGTGTCGGCATATAATTAACCCCTTATAGTAAAATGCAGAGCTGAGCAGCCAGAGAACGTGTCGGCATATAATTAACCCCTTGTAGTAAAATGCAGAGCTGAGCAGCCAGAGAACGTGTCGGTATATAATTAACCCCTTGTAGTAAAATGCAGAGCTGAGCAGCCAGAGAACGTGTCGGTATATAATAACCCCTTATAGTAAAATGCAGAGCTGAGCAGCCAGAGAACGTGTCGGCATATAATTAACCCCTTGTAGTAAAATGCAGAGCTGAGCAGCCAGAGAACGTGTCGGTATATAATTAACCCCTTGTAGTAAAATGCAGAGCTGAGCAGCCAGAGAACGTGTCGGTATATAATTAACCCCTTGTAGTAAAATGCAGAGCTGAGCAGCCAGAGAACGTGTCGGCATATAATTAACCCCTTGTAGTAAAATGCAGAGCTGAGCAGCCAGAGAATGTGTCGGCATATAATTAACCCCTTGTAGTAAAATGCAGAGCTGAGCAGCCAGAGAACGTGTCGGTATATAATTAACCCCTTGTAGTAAAATGCAGAGCTGAGCAGCCAGAGAACGTGTCGGTATATAATAACCCCTTATAGTAAAATGCAGAGCTGAGCAGCCAGAGAACGTGTCGGCATATAATTAACCCCTTGTAGTAAAATGCAGAGCTGAGCAGCCAGAGAACGTGTCGGTATATAATTAACCCCTTGTAGTAAAATGCAGAGCTGAGCAGCCAGAGAACGTGTCGGTATATAATTAACCCCTTGTAGTAAAATGCAGAGCTGAGCAGCCAGAGAACGTGTCGGCATATAATTAACCCCTTGTAGTAAAATGCAGAGCTGAGCAGCCAGAGAACGTGTCGGCATATAATTAACCCCTTGTAGTAAAATGCAGAGCTGAGCAGCCAGAGAACGTGTCGGTATATAATTAACCCCTTGTAGTAAAATGCAGAGCTGAGCAGCCAGAGAACGTGCCGGCATTAAATTAACCCCTTGTAGTAAAATGCAGAGCTGAGCAGCCAGAGAACGTGTCGGTATATAATTAACCCCTTGTAGTAAAATGCAGAGCTGAGCAGCCAGAGAACGTGTCGGCATATAATTAACCCCTTGTAGTAAAATGCAGAGCTGAGCAGCCAGAGAACGTGTCGGCATATAATTAACCCCTTGTAGTAAAATGCAGAGCTGAGCAGCCAGAGAACGTGTCGGTATATAATAACCCCTTATAGTAAAATGCAGAGCTGAGCAGCCAGAGAACGTGTCGGCATATAATTAACCCCTTGTAGTAAAATGCAGAGCTGAGCAGCCAGAGAACGTGTCGGTATATAATTAACCCCTTGTAGTAAAATGCAGAGCTGAGCAGCCAGAGAACGTGTCGGTATATAATTAACCCCTTGTAGTAAAATGCAGAGCTGAGCAGCCAGAGAACGTGTCGGCATATAATTAACCCCTTGTAGTAAAATGCAGAGCTGAGCAGCCAGAGAACGTGTCGGCATATAATTAACCCCTTGTAGTAAAATGCAGAGCTGAGCAGCCAGAGAACGTGTCGGTATATAATTAACCCCTTGTAGTAAAATGCAGAGCTGAGCAGCCAGAGAACGTGCCGGCATTAAATTAACCCCTTGTAGTAAAATGCAGAGCTGAGCAGCCAGAGAACGTGTCGGCATATAATTAACCCCTTGTAGTAAAATGCAGAGCTGAGCAGCCAGAGAACGTGCCGGCATATAATTAACCCCTTGTAGTAAAATGCAGAGCTGAGCAGCCAGAGAACGTGCTGGCATGTGACTAAACCCCCCCCCCCCCCTTCCCCCGTTGTGCACGAACCCGGTAACCGACACACACAATATACACTACATAACCATGACAGGTGGCGGGGGTATGATCATAGCCTATAAGCTCCCCGAAACCACAAACAGGGGCCAGTACCCTGGCAGAAAACCCTAAGGTGATAGCACCGACCCGGCTGTAGAAATGCCGGTACCGTACTGCCACGGGGGTTCGTGGGGGAGCGAGGACTCGCGCAGCCATCCAAAGACAGCAGCAGCATGCCCCCGTCACGGGTCCCACTGCCGGAGGGGACTCGTTATGCACTGCCGTGCCAGACCAGCCGGAGGAAGAGAACGGGCCACGTGTCCCACTGTTACTGAAACCGGGGCCGGGGCCTGGCCGAGGGTACACCCCCGGACTCCGGCTTACCTCCGGAGAGGTGGTTGCGGAGAAATGCCGCCACCCAGGCCAGCCCCGGCCACTTACCCGTACCGTACCGCACCGCACCGCCGGAAACAGCTTCCGGTCAGCTGACCTCTCATCACGTGAAGAACCCGCGGCGTACTGTGCTAGGGGCACTGCGGGTTCTTATAGTGATTAACCCCGCCCCCTCTCACAAATACAGGCTAACTGCGTCAGCCTTCACACATATACAGCCCTCTTATATATTATATATACAGCCCTATTATATGTTATATATACAGCCCTATTATACATTATATATACAGCCCTATTATATATTATATATACAGCCCTATTATGTATTATATATACAGCCCTATTATACATTATATATACAGCACTATTATATATTATATATACAGCCCTATTATGTATTATACATACAGCCCTATTATACATTATATATACAGCCCTATTATACATTATATATACAGCCCTATTATATATTATATATACAGCCCTATTATACATTATATATACAGCCCTATTATACATTATATATACAGCCCTATTATACATTATATATACAGCCCTATTATATATTATATATACAGCCCTATTATACATTATATATACAGCCCTATTATATATTATATATACAGCCCTATTATATATTATATATACAGCCCTATTATACATTATACATACAGCCCTATTATACATTATACATACAGCCCTATTATATATTATATATACAGCCCTATTATATATTATATATACAGCCCTATTATACATTATATATACAGCACTATTATACATTATATATACAGCCCTATTATATATTATATATACGGCCCTATTATACATTATATATACAGCCCTATTATACATTATATATACAGCCCTATTATACATTATATATACAGCCCTATTATATATTATATATACAGCCCTATTATACATTATATATACAGCCCTATTATATATTATATATACAGCCCTATTATATATTATATATACAGCCCTATTATACATTATATATACAGCCCTATTATACATTATATATACAGCCCTATTATATATTTTATATACAGCCCTATTATATATTATATATACAGCCCTATTATACATTATATGTACAGACCTATAATATTATATATACAGCCCTATTATATATTATATATACAGCCCTATTATATATTATATATACAGCCCTATTATACATTATATATACAGCCCTATTATACATTATATATACAGCCCTATTATATATTATATATACAGCCCTATTATACATTATATATACAGCCCTATTATACATTATATATACAGCCCTATTATATATTATATATACAGCCCTATTATATATTATATATACAGCCCTATTATATATTATATATACAGCCCTATTATACATTATATATACAGCCCTATTATATATTATATATACAGCCCTATTATATATTATGTATACAGCCCTATTATACTTTATATATACAGACCTATTATATATTATATATACAGCCCTATTATACATTATATATACAGCCCTATTATATATTATATATACAGCCCTATTATACATTATATATACAGCCCTATTATACATTTTATATACAGCCCTATTATATATTATATATACAGCACTATTATATATTATATATACAGCCCTATTATACATTATATATACAGCCCTATTATACATTATATATACAGCCCTATTATACATTATATATACAGCCCTATTATACATTATATATACAGCCCTATTATACATTATATATACAGCCCTATTATATATTATATATACAGCCCTATTATACATTATATATACAGCCCTATTATACATTATATATACAGCCCTATTATATATTATATATACAGCCCTATTATACATTATATATACAGCCCTATTATACATTATATATACAGCCCTATTATATATTATATATACAGCCCTATTATACATTATATATACAGCCCTATTATATACATTATATATACAGCCCTATTATACATTATACATACAGCCCTATTATATATTATATATACAGCCCTATTGTATATTATATATACAGCCCTATTATATATTATATATACAGCCCTATTATACATTATATATACAGCCCTATTATATACATTATATATACAGCCCTATTATACATTTTATATACAGCCCTATTATATATTATATATACAGCCCTATTATATATTATATATACAGCCCTATTATACATTATATATACAGCCCTATTATATATTATATATACAGCCCTATTATACATTATATATACAGCACTATTATACATTATATATACAGCCCTATTATACATTATATATACAGCCCTATTATATATTATATATACAGCCCTATTATACATTATATATACAGCCCTATTATATATTATATATACAGCCCTATTATATACATTATATATACAGCCCTATTATACATTATATATACAGCCCTATTATACATTATATATACAGCCCTATTATACATTATATATACAGCCCTATTATATATTATATATACAGCCCTATTATACATTATATATACAGCCCTATTATATATTATATATACAGCCCTATTATACATTATATATACAGCCCTATTATATATTATATATACAGCCCTATTATACATTATATATACAGCCCTATTATACATTATACATACAGCCCTATTATATATTATACATACAGCCCTATTATATATTATATATACAGCCCTATTATATATTATATATACAGCCCTATTATACAATATATATACAGCCCTATTTTACATTATACATACAGCCCTATTATATATATTATATATACAGCCCTATTATATATTATATATACAGCCCTATTATTTATTATATATAAAGCCCTATTATACAATATATATACAGCCCTATTATACATTATATATACAGCCCTATTATATATATTATATATACAGCCCTATTATACATTATATATACAGCCCTATTATACATTATATATACAGCCCTATTATGTATTATATATACAGCACTATTATATATTATATATATACAGCCCTATTATACATTATATATACAGCCCTATTATATATTATATATACATCCCTATTATACAATATATATACAGCCCTATTATATATTATATATACAGCCCTATTATATATTATATATACAGCCCTATTATATATGATATATACAGCCCTATTATACATTATATATACAGCCCTATTATACAATATATGTACAGACCTATAATATTATATATACAGCCCTATTATATATTATATATACAGCCCTATTATATATTATATATACAGCCCTATTATATATTATATATACAGCCCTATTATATATATTATATATACAGCCCTATTATATATGATATATACAGCCCTATTATACATTATATATACAGCCCTATTATATATTATATATATAGCCCTATTGCACATTATATATACAGACCTATTATACATTATATATACAGACCTATAATATTATATATACAGCCCTATTATACAATATATGTAATGACCTATAATATTATATATTCAGCCCTATTATACATTATATATACAGCCCTATTATATATATTATATATACAGCCCTATTATATATGATATATACAGCCCTATTATATATGATATATACAGCCCTATTGTACATTATATATACAGCCCTATTATACAATATATGTACAGACCTATAATATTATATATACAGACCTATTATATATTATATATACAGCCCTATTATATATTATATATACAGCCCTATTATACATTATATATACAGCCCTATTATACATTATATATACAGCCCTATTATATATTATATATACAGCCCTATTATACATTATATATACAGCCCTATTATACATTATATATACAGCCCTATTATGTATTATATATACAGCCCTATTATGTATTATATATACAGCCCTATTATATATTATATATACAGCACTATTATATATTATATATACAGCCCTATTATATATTATATATACAGCCCTATTATACATTATATATACAGCCCTATTATATATTATATATACAGCCCTATTATATATTATATATACAGCCCTATTATACATTATATATACAGCCCTATTATATATTATATATACAGACATATTATACATTATATATACAGCCCTATTATATATTATATATACAGCCCTATTATACATTATATATACAGCCCTATTATACATTATACATACAGCCCTATTATATATTATATATACAGCCCTATTATACATTATATGTACAGCCCTATTATACATTATATATACAGCCCTATTATATATTATATATACAGCCTTATTATACATTATATATACAGCCCTATTATATATTATATATACAGCCCTATTATATATTATATATACAGCCCTATTATATATTATATATACAGCCCTATTATACATTATATATACAGCCCTATTATATATTATATATACAGCCCTATTATGTATTATACATACAGCCCTATTATACATTATATATACAGCCCTATTATACATTATACATACAGCCCTATTATATATTATATATACAGCCCTATTATACATTATATATACAGCCCTATTATATATTATATATACAGCCCTATTATATATTATATATACAGCCCTATTATACATTATATATACAGCCCTATTATATATTATATATACAGCCCTATTATATATTATATATACAGCCCTATTATATATTATATATACAGCCCTATTATATATTATATATACAGCCCTATTATACATTATACATACAGACCTATTATATATTATACATACAGCCCTATTATATATTATATATACAGCCCTATTATATATTATATATACAGCCCTATTATACATTATATATACAGCCCTATTATATATTATATATACAGCCCTATTATGTATTATATATACAGCCCTATTATATATTATATATACAGCCCTATTATATATTATATATACAGCCCTATTATTTATTATATATAAAGCCCTATTATAAAATATATATACAGCCCTATTATACATTATATATACAGCCCTATTATATATATTATATATACAGCCCTATTATACATTATATATACAGCCCTATTATACATTATATATACAGCCCTATTATGTATTATATATACAGCCCTATTATATATTATATATACAGCCCTATTATACATTATATATACAGCCCTATTATACATTTTATATACAGCCCTATTATATATTATATATACATCCCTATTATACAATATATATACAGCCCTATTATATATTATATATACAGCCCTATTATATATTATATATACAGCCCTATTATATATGATATATACAGCCCTATTATACATTATATATACAGCCCTATTATACAATATATGTACAGACCTATAATATTATATATACAGCCCTATTATATATTATATATACAGCCCTATTATATATTATATATACAGCCCTATTATATATTATATATACAGCCCTATTATATATTATATATACAGCCCTATTATATATGATATATACAGCCCTATTATACATTATATACAGCCCTATTATACAATATATGTACAGACCTATAATATTATATATACAGCCCTATTATATATTATATATACAGCCCTATTATATATTTTATATACAGCCCTATTATACATTATATATACAGCCCTATTATATATATTATATATACAGCCCTATTATATATTATATATACAGCCCTATTATATATATTATATATACAGCCCTATTATATATTATATATACAGCCCTATTATATATTATATATACAGCCCTATTATATATTATATATACAGCCCTATTATATATTATATATACAGCCCTATTATATATTATATATACAGCCCTATTATACAATATATGTAATGACCTATAATATTATATATTCAGCCCTATTATACATTATATATACAGCCCTATTATATATTATATATACAGCCCTATTATATATTATATATACAGCCCTATTATACATTATATATACAGCCCTATTATATATTATATATACAGCCCTATTGTACATTATATATACAGCCCTATTATACAATATATGTACAGACCTATAATATTATATATACAGCCCTATTATATATTATATATACAGCCCTATTATATATGATATATACAGCCCTATTATATATGATATATACAGCCCTATTGTACATTATATATACAGCCCTATTATACAATATATGTACAGACCTATAATATTATATATACAGACCTATTATATATTATATATACAGCCCTATTATATATTATATATACAGCCCTATTATATATTATATATACAGCCCTATTATACATTATATATACAGCCCTATTATGTATTATATATACAGCCCTATTATACATTATATATACAGCCCTATTATATATTATATATACAGCCCTATTATACATTATATATACAGCCCTATTATACATTATATATACAGCCCTATTATATATTATATATACAGCCCTATTATGTATTATATATACAGCCCTATTATGTATTATATATACAGCCCTATTATATATTATATATACAGCCCTATTATACATTATATATACAGCCCTATTATACATTATATATACAGCCCTATTATACATTATATATACAGCCCTATTATATATTATATATACAGCCCTATTATGTATTATATATACAGCCCTATTATATATTATATATACAGCCCTATTATGTATTATATATACAGCCCTATTATATATTATATATACAGCCCTATTATATATTATATATACAGCCCTATTATGTATTATATATACAGCCCTATTATATATTATATATACAGCCGTATTATGTATTATATATACAGCACTATTATATATTATATATACAGCCCTATTTTATATTATATATACAGCCCTATTATGTATTATACATACAGCCCTATTATATATTATATATACAGCCCTATTATACATTATATATACAGCCCTATTATATATTATATATACAGCCCTATTATACATTATATATACAGCACTATTATACATTATATATACAGCCCTATTATATATTATATATACAGCCCTATTATATATTATATATACAGCCCTATTATATATTATATATACAGCCCTATTATATATTATATATACAGCCCTATTATACATTATATATACAGCCCTATTATATATTATATATACAGCCCTATTATATATAATATATACAGCCCTATTATACATTATATATACAGCCCTATTATACATTATATATACAGCCCTATTATATATAATATATACAGCCCTATTATGTATTATATATACAGCCCTATTATATATTATATATACAGCCCTATTATGTATTATATATACAGCACTATTATACATTATATATACAGCCCTATTATATATTATATATACAGCCCTATTATATATTATATATACAGCCCTATTATGTATTATATATACAGCCCTATTATACATTATATATACAGCACTATTATACATTATATATACAGCCCTATAATATTATATATACAGACCTATTATACATTATATATACAGCCCTATTATATATTATATATACAGCCCTATTATATATTATATATACAGCCCTATTATATATTATATATACAGCCGTATTATATATTATATATACAGCCCTATTATACATTATATATACAGCCCTATTATATATTATATATACAGCCCTATTATGTATTATATATACAGCCCTATTATATATTATATATACAGCCCTATTATGTATTATATATACAGCACTATTATACATTATATATACAGCCCTATTATGTATTATATATACAGCACTATTATACATTATATATACAGCACTATTATACATTATATATACAGCCCTATTATGTATTATATATACAGCACTATTATACATTATATATACAGCCCTATTATATATTATATATACAGCCCTATTATACATTATATATACAGCCCTATTATGTATTATATATACAGCACTATTATACATTATATATACAGCCCTATTATATATTATATATACAGCCCTATTATATATTATATATACAGCCCTATTATACATTATATATACAGCCCTATTATACATTATATATACAGCCCTATTATATATTATATATACAGCCCTATTATATATTATATATACAGCCCTATTATACATTATATATACAGCCCTATTATATATTATATATACAGCCCTATTATATATTATATATACAGCCCTATTATACATTATATATACAGCCCTATTATACATTATATATACAGCCCTATTATATATTATATATACAGCCCTATTATACATTATATATACAGCCCTATTATACATTATATATACAGCCCTATTATATATTATATATACAGCTCTATTATATATTATATATACAGCCCTATTATACATTATATATACAGACCTATAATATTATATATACAGCCCTAGTATATATTATATATACCACCCTATTATATATTATATATACAGCCCTATTATACATTATATATACAGCCCTATTATGTATTATATATACAGCCCTATTATATATTATATATACAGCCCTATTATATATTATATATACAGCCCTATTATACATTATATATACAGCCCTATTATACATTATATATACAGCCCTATTATATATTATATATACAGCCCTATTATACATTATATATACAGCCCTATTATACATTATATATACAGCCCTATTATATATTATATATACAGCCCTATTATACATTTTATATACAGCCCTATTATATATTATATATGCAGCCCTATTATACATTATATATACAGCCCTATTATATATTATATATACAGCCCTATTATGTATTATACATACAGCCCTATTATACATTATATATACAGCCCTATTATATATTATATATGCAGCCCTATTATACATTATATATACAGCCCTATTATACAATATATGTACAGACCTATAATATTATATATACAGCCCTATTATATATTATATATACAGCCCTATTATATATTATATATACATCCCTATTATACAATATATGTACAGACCTATAATATTATATATACAGCCCTATTATACATTATATATACAGCCCTATTATATATTATATATACAGCCCTATTATATATTATATATACAGCCCTATTATATATTATATATACAGCCCTATTATATATTATATATACAGCCCTATTATATATTATATATACAGCCCTATTATATATTATATATACAGCCCTATTATATATTATATATACAGCCCTATTATATATTATATATACAGCCCTATTATATAATATATGTACAGACCTATAATATTATATATACAGCCCTATTATGTATTATATATACAGCCGTATTATATATTATATATACAGCCCTATTATACATTATATATACAGCCCTATTATATATTATATATACAGCCCTATTATGTATTATATATACAGCCCTATTATATATTATATATACAGCCCTATTATGTATTATATATACAGCACTATTATACATTATATATACAGCCCTATTATGTATTATATATACAGCACTATTATACATTATATATACAGCACTATTATACATTATATATACAGCCCTATTATGTATTATATATACAGCACTATTATACATTATATATACAGCCCTATTATATATTATATATACAGCCCTATTATACATTATATATACAGCCCTATTATGTATTATATATACAGCACTATTATACATTATATATACAGCCCTATTATATATTATATATACAGCCCTATTATATATTATATATACAGCCCTATTATACATTATATATACAGCCCTATTATACATTATATATACAGCCCTATTATATATGATATATACAGCCCTATTATATATTATATATACAGCTCTATTATATATTATATATACAGCCCTATTATACATTATATATACAGACCTATAATATTATATATACAGCCCTAGTATATATTATATATACCACCCTATTATATATTATATATACAGCCCTATTATACATTATATATACAGCCCTATTATGTATTATATATACAGCCCTATTATACATTATATATACAGCCCTATTATATATTATATATACAGCCCTATTATACATTATATATACAGCCCTATTATACATTATATATACAGCCCTATTATATATTATATATACAGCCCTATTATACATTATATATACAGCCCTATTATATATTATATATACAGCCCTATTATACATTATATATACAGCCCTATTATACAATATATGTACAGACCTATAATATTATATATACAGCCCTATTATATATTATATATACAGCCCTATTATATATTATATATACATCCCTATTATACAATATATGTACAGACCTATAATATTATATATACAGCCCTATTATACATTATATATACAGCCCTATTATATATTATATATACAGCCCTATTATATAATATATGTACAGACCTATAATATTATATATACAGCCCTATTATGTATTATATATACAGCCCTATTATATATTATATATACAGCCCTATTATACATTATATATACAGCCCTATTATACATTATATATACAGACCTATTATATATTATATATACAGCCCTATTATATATTATATATACATCCCTATTATACAATATATGTACAGACCTATAATATTATATATACAGCCCTATTATACATTATATATACAGCCCTATTATACATTATATATACAGCCCTATTATACATTATATATACAGCCCTATTATATATTATATATACAGCCCTATTATATATTATATGTACAGCCCTATTATACAATATATGTACAGACCTATAATATTATATATACAGCCCTATTATATATTATATATACAGCCCTATTATATATTATATATACAGCCCTATTATATATTATGTATACAGCCCTATTATATATTATATATACAGCCCTATTATATATTATATATACAGCCCTATTATACATTATATATACAGCCCTATTATACATTATATATACAGCCCTATTATATATGATATATACAGCCCTATTATATATTATATATACAGCTCTATTATATATTATATATACAGCCCTATTATACATTATATATACAGACCTATAATATTATATATACAGCCCTAGTATATATTATATATACCACCCTATTATATATTATATATACAGCCCTATTATACATTATATATACAGCCCTATTATGTATTATATATACAGCCCTATTATACATTATATATACAGCCCTATTATATATTATATATACAGCCCTATTATACATTATATATACAGCCCTATTATACATTATATATACAGCCCTATTATATATTATATATACAGCCCTATTATACATTTTATATACAGCCCTATTATATATTATATATGCAGCCCTATTATACATTATATATACAGCCCTATTATACAATATATGTACAGACCTATAATATTATATATACAGCCCTATTATATATTATATATACAGCCCTATTATATATTATATATACATCCCTATTATACAATATATGTACAGACCTATAATATTATATATACAGCCCTATTATACATTATATATACAGCCCTATTATATATTATATATACAGCCCTATTATATAATATATGTACAGACCTATAATATTATATATACAGCCCTATTATGTATTATATATACAGCCCTATTATATATTATATATACAGACCTATTATATATTATATATACAGCCCTATTATATATTATATATACATCCCTATTATACAATATATGTACAGACCTATAATATTATATATACAGCCCTATTATACATTATATATACAGCCCTATTATACATTATATATACAGCCCTATTATACATTATATATACAGCCCTATTATATATTATATATACAGCCCTATTATATATTATATGTACAGCCCTATTATACAATATATGTACAGACCTATAATATTATATATACAGCCCTATTATATATTATATATACAGCCCTATTATATATTATATATACAGCCCTATTATATATTATGTATACAGCCCTATTATATATTATATATACAGCCCTATTATATATTATATATACAGCCCTATTATATATTATGTATACAGCCCTATTATATATTATATATACAGCCCTATTATATATTATATATACAGCCCTATTATACATTATATATACAGCCCTATTATACATTATATATACAGCCCTATTATACATTATATATACAGCCCTATTATATATTATATATACAGCCCTATTATACATTATATATACAGCCCTATTATACATTATATATACAGCCCTATTATATATTATATATACAGCCCTATTATACATTTTATATACAGCCCTATTATATATTATATATGCAGCCCTATTATACATTATATATACAGCCCTATTATACATTATATATACAGCCCTATTATATATTATATATACAGCCCTATTATACATTATATATACAGCCCTATTATATATTATATATACAGACCTATTATACATTATATATACAGCCCTATTATGTATTATATATGCAGCCCTATTATATATTATATATACAGCCCTATTATACAATATATGTACAGACCTATAATATTATATATACAGCCCTATTATATATTATATATACAGCCCTATTATATATTATATATACATCCCTATTATACAATATATGTACAGACCTATAATATTATATATACAGCCCTATTATACATTATATATACAGCCCTATTATATATTATATATACAGCCCTATTATATAATATATGTACAGACCTATAATATTATATATACAGCCCTATTATGTATTATATATACAGCCCTATTATATATTATATATACAGACCTATTATATATTATATATACAGCCCTATTATATATTATATATACATCCCTATTATACAATATATGTACAGACCTATAATATTATATATACAGCCCTATTATACATTATATATACAGCCCTATTATACATTATATATACAGCCCTATTATACATTATATATACAGCCCTATTATATATTATATATACAGCCCTATTATATATTATATGTACAGCCCTATTATACAATATATGTACAGACCTATAATATTATATATACAGCCCTATTATATATTATATATACAGCCCTATTATATATTATATATACAGCCCTATTATATATTATGTATACAGCCCTATTATATATTATATATACAGCCCTATTATATATTATATATACAGCCCTATTATATATTATGTATACAGCCCTATTATATATTATATATACAGCCCTATTATATATTATATATACATCCCTATTATACAATATATGTACAGACCTATAATATTATATATACAGCCCTATTATACATTATATATACAGCCCTATTATATATTATATATACAGCCCTATTATATAATATATGTACAGACCTATAATATTATATATACAGCCCTATTATGTATTATATATACAGCCCTATTATATATTATATATACAGACCTATTATATATTATATATACAGCCCTATTATATATTATATATACATCCCTATTATACAATATATGTACAGACCTATAATATTATATATACAGCCCTATTATACATTATATATACAGCCCTATTATACATTATATATACAGCCCTATTATACATTATATATACAGCCCTATTATATATTATATATACAGCCCTATTATATATTATATGTACAGCCCTATTATACAATATATGTACAGACCTATAATATTATATATACAGCCCTATTATATATTATATATACAGCCCTATTATATATTATATATACAGCCCTATTATATATTATGTATACAGCCCTATTATATATTATATATACAGCCCTATTATATATTATATATACAGCCCTATTATATATTATGTATACAGCCCTATTATATATTATATATACAGCCCTATTATATATTATATATACAGCCCTATTATACATTATATATACAGCCCTATTATACATTATATATACAGCCCTATTATACATTATATATACAGCCCTATTATATATTATATATACAGCCCTATTATACATTATATATACAGCCCTATTATACATTATATATACAGCCCTATTATATATTATATATACAGCCCTATTATACATTTTATATACAGCCCTATTATATATTATATATGCAGCCCTATTATACATTATATATACAGCCCTATTATACAATATATGTACAGACCTATAATATTATATATACAGCCCTATTATATATTATATATACAGCCCTATTATATATTATATATACATCCCTATTATACAATATATGTACAGACCTATAATATTATATATACAGCCCTATTATACATTATATATACAGCCCTATTATATATTATATATACAGCCCTATTATATAATATATGTACAGACCTATAATATTATATATACAGCCCTATTATGTATTATATATACAGCCCTATTATATATTATATATACAGACCTATTATATATTATATATACAGCCCTATTATATATTATATATACATCCCTATTATACAATATATGTACAGACCTATAATATTATATATACAGCCCTATTATACATTATATATACAGCCCTATTATATATTATATATACAGCCCTATTATACATTATATATACAGCCCTATTATATATTATATATACAGACCTATTATACATTATATATACAGCCCTATTATATATTATATATACAGCCCTATTATACATTATATATACAGCCCTATTATACATTATATATACAGCCCTATTATACATTATATATACAGCCCTATTATACATTATATATACAGCCCTATTATACATTATATATACAGCCCTATTATACATTATATATACAGCCCTATTATACATTATATATACAGCCCTATTATATATTATATATACAGCCCTATTATACATTATATATACAGCCCTATTATACATTATATATACAGCCCTATTATACATTATATATACAGCCCTATTATACATTATATATACAGCCCTATTATACATTATATATACAGCCCTATTATATATTATATATACAGCCCTATTATATATTATATGTACAGCCCTATTATACAATATATGTACAGACCTATAATATTATATATACAGCCCTATTATATATTATATATACAGCCCTATTATATATTATATATACAGCCCTATTATATATTATGTATACAGCCCTATTATATATTATATATACAGCCCTATTATATATTATATATACAGCCCTATTATATATTATGTATACAGCCCTATTATATATTATATATACAGCCCTATTATATATTATATATACAGCCCGCTGATGTAAGAGAAAAAACAAAGTCGTCATATAATAAAAAAAGAAATCTGTGTTATCCATAGCAGCCAATCACAGCGCAGCTTTCATTTTACCTCAGCATGATAAGAAATAGCAGCCAATCACAGCGCAGCTTTCATTTTACCTCAGCATGATAAGAAATAGCAACCAATCACAGCGCAGCTTTTATTTTACCACAGCAGTATAAGAAATAGCAGCCAATCACAGCGCAGCTTTTATTTTACCACAGCAGTATAAGAAATAGCAACCAATCACAGCGCAGCTTTTATTTTACCTCAGCAGTATAAGAAATAGCAACCAATCACAGCGCAGCTTTTATTTTACCACAGCAGTATAAGAAATAGCAACCAATCACAGCGCAGCTTTCATTTTACCTCAGCAGTATAAGAAATAGCAACCAATCACAGCGCAGCTTTTATTTTATCTCAGCAGTATAAGAAATAGCAACCAATCACAGCGCAGCTTTTATTTTATCTCAGCAGTATAAGAAATAGCAACCAATCACAGCGCAGCTTTTATTTTACCTCAGCAGTATAAGAAATAGCAACCAATCACAGCGCAGCTTTCATTTTACCTCAGCAGTATAAGAAATAGCAACCAATCACAGCGCAGCTTTTATTTTACCTCAGCAGTATAAGAAATAGCAACCAATCACAGCGCAGCTTTCATTTTACCTCAGCATGATAAGAAATAGCAACCAATCACAACGCAGCTTTCATTTTACCTCAGCAGTATAAGAAATAGCAACCAATCACAGTGCAGCTTTCATTTTACCTCAGCAGTATAAGAAATAGCAACCAATCACAGCGCAGCTTGTATTTTACCTCAGCAGCATAAGAAATAGTAACCAATCACAGCGCAGCTTTCATTTTACCTCAGCAGTATAAGAAATAGCAGCCAATCACAGCGCAGCTTTTATTTTACCTCAGCAGTATAAGAAATAGCAGCCAATCACAGCGCAGCTTGTATTTTACCACAGCAGTATAAGAAATAGTAACCAATCACAGCGCAGCTTTCATTTTACCTCAGCAGTATAAGAAATAGCAACCAATCACAGCGCAGCTTGTATTTTACCACAGCAGTATAAGAAATAGTAACCAATCACAGCGCAGCTTTCATTTTACCTCAGCAGTATAAGAAATAGCAGCCAATCACAGCGCAGCTTTCATTTTACCCAGCAGTATAAGAAATAGCAACCAATCACAGCGCAGCTTGTATTTTACCACAGCAGTATAAGAAATAGTAACCAATCACAGCGCAGCTTTCATTTTACCTCAGCAGTATAAGAAATAGCAACCAATCACAGCGCAGCTTGTATTTTACCTCAGCAGCATAAGAAATAGTAACCAATCACAGCGCAGCTTTCATTTTACCTCAGCAGTATAAGAAATAGCAACCAATCACAGCGCAGCTTGTATTTTACCACAGCAGTATAAGAAATAGCAACCAATCACAGCGCAGCTTTCATTTTACCACAGCAGTATAAGAAATAGCAACCAATCACAGCGCAGCTTTCATTTTACCACAGCAGTATAAGAAATAGCAACCAATCACAGCGCAGCTTGTATTTTACCTCAGCATGATAAGAAATATCAACCAATCCCAGCGCAGCTTGTATTTTACCACAGCAGGATAAGAAATAGCAACCAATCACAGCGCAGCTTTCATTTTACCTCAGCAGTATAAGAAATAGCAACCAATCACAGCGCAGCTTGTATTTTACCTCAGCAGTATAAGAAATAGCAGCCAATCACAGCGCAGCTTTCATTTTACCTCAGCAGTATAAGAAATAGCAGCCAATCACAGCGCAGCTTTCATTTTACCTCAGCAGTATAAGAAATAGCAACCAATCACAGCGCAGCTTTCATTTTACCTCAGCATGAT
This sequence comes from Hyla sarda, assembly GCF_029499605.1. Lineage (NCBI taxonomy): Eukaryota > Metazoa > Chordata > Amphibia > Anura > Hylidae > Hyla > Hyla sarda. The sequence continues at coordinate 132,716 of NW_026610847.1, read as the reverse complement.
AAGAAATAGCAACCAATCACAACGCAGCTTTCATTTTACCTCAGCAGTATAAGAAATAGTAACCAATCACAGCGCAGCTTTCATTTTACCTCAGCAGTATAAGAAATAGCAGCCAATCACAGCGCAGCTTTCATTTTACCTCAGCAGTATAAGAAATAGCAGCCAATCACAGCGCAGCTTTCATTTTACCTCTGCAGTATAAGAAATAGCAGCCAATCACAGCGCAGCTTTCATTTTACCTCAGCAGTATAAGAAATAGCAACCAATCACAGCGCAGCTTTTATTTTACCACAGCAGTATAAGAAATAGCAACCAATCACAGCGCAGCTTTCATTTTACCTCTGCAGTATAAGAAATAGCAGCCAATCACAGCGCAGCTTTCATTTTACCTCAGCAGTATAAGAAATAGCAACCAATCACAGCGCAGCTTTTATTTTACCACAGCAGTATAAGAAATAGCAACCAATCACAGCGCAGCTTTCATTTTACCTCAGCAGTATAAGAAATAGCAACCAATCACAGCGCAGCTTTTATTTTACCTCAGCAGTATAAGAAATAGCAACCAATCACAGTGCAGCTTGTATTTTACCACAGCAGTATAAGAAATAGCAACCAATCACAGCGCAGCTTTTATTTTACCTCAGCAGTATAAGAAATAGCAACCAATCACAGTGCAGCTTGTATTTTACCACAGCAGTATAAGAAATAGCAGCCAATCACAGCGCAGCTTTCATTTTACCTCAGCAGTATAAGAAATAGCAGCCAATCACAGCGCAGCTTGTATTTTACCACAGCAGTATAAGAAATAGTAACCAATCACAGCGCAGCTTTCATTTTACCACAGCAGTATAAGAAATAGCAGCCAATCACAGCGCAGCTTGTATTTTACCACAGCAGTATAAGAAATAGCAACCAATCACAGCGCAGCTTTTATTTTACCTCAGCAGTATAAGAAATAGCAGCCAATCACAGAGCAGCTTTTATTTTACCTCAGCAGTATAAGAAATAGCAACCAATCACAGCGCAGCTTTTATTTTACCACAGCAGTATAAGAAATAGCAGCCAATCACAGCGCAGCTTGTATTTTACCTCAGCAGTATAAGAAATAGCAACCAATCACAGCGCAGCTTTTATTTTACCACAGCAGTATAAGAAATAGCAGCCAATCACAGCGCAGCTTGTATTTTACCTCAGCAGTATAAGAAATAGTAACCAATCACAGCGCAGCTTTCATTTTACCTCAGCAGTATAAGAAATAGCAGCCAATCACAGCGCAGCTTGTATTTTACCACAGCAGTATAAGAAATAGCAACCAATCACAGCGCAGCTTTCATTTTACCTCAGCAGTATAAGAAATAGCAGCCAATCACAGAGCAGCTTTTATTTTACCACAGCAGTATAAGAAATAGCAACCAATCACAGCGCAGCTTTCATTTTACCACAGCAGTATAAGAAATAGCAACCAATCACAGCGCAGCTTTCATTTTACCACAGCAGTATAAGAAATAGCAACCAATCACAGTGCAGCTTGTATTTTACCACAGCAGTATAAGAAATAGCAACCAATCACAGCGCAGCTTTTATTTTACCTCAGCAGTATAAGAAATAGCAACCAATCACAGTGCAGCTTGTATTTTACCACAGCAGTATAAGAAATAGCAGCCAATCACAGCGCAGCTTTCATTTTACCTCAGCAGTATAAGAAATAGCAGCCAATCACAGCGCAGCTTGTATTTTACCACAGCAGTATAAGAAATAGTAACCAATCACAGCGCAGCTTTCATTTTACCACAGCAGTATAAGAAATAGCAGCCAATCACAGCGCAGCTTGTATTTTACCACAGCAGTATAAGAAATAGCAACCAATCACAGCGCAGCTTTTATTTTACCTCAGCAGTATAAGAAATAGCAGCCAATCACAGAGCAGCTTTTATTTTACCTCAGCAGTATAAGAAATAGCAACCAATCACAGCGCAGCTTTTATTTTACCACAGCAGTATAAGAAATAGCAGCCAATCACAGCGCAGCTTGTATTTTACCTCAGCAGTATAAGAAATAGCAACCAATCACAGCGCAGCTTTTATTTTACCACAGCAGTATAAGAAATAGCAGCCAATCACAGCGCAGCTTGTATTTTACCTCAGCAGTATAAGAAATAGTAACCAATCACAGCGCAGCTTTCATTTTACCTCAGCAGTATAAGAAATAGCAGCCAATCACAGCGCAGCTTGTATTTTACCACAGCAGTATAAGAAATAGCAACCAATCACAGCGCAGCTTTCATTTTACCTCAGCAGTATAAGAAATAGCAGCCAATCACAGAGCAGCTTTTATTTTACCACAGCAGTATAAGAAATAGCAACCAATCACAGCGCAGCTTTCATTTTACCACAGCAGTATAAGAAATAGCAACCAATCACAGCGCAGCTTTCATTTTACCACAGCAATGTGAGAAAGGAAAGCTGAGCTGTGATTGGCTGCTATTAGCAACACAAATTACAGGGGAAGTCAGTGATGTGAGTCCATATATAAATGGATGTATGTTCCCTATGGACTTCTAAACCGCTCAACAGATTTTAATGACATTTTCAGGGAAACTACAGTACAGTCTGAGGATTGTTTCTGTGAATAGGGTCGCCACCTTTCTTGCAAAAAAAATACCGGCCATGCTAATTTGCATAATTAATTATAGATGCGTGACATCACAGGAAGTGATGTAAGAGATACGATACATATGCAGGGGAAATTTTCATTTTTTCCTCTTTGCCTTTTAAAATCCATTGAGGAGATTTATGAAAACCTGTGTAGAGGAAAGGTTGACCAGGTGCCCATAGCAACCAATCAGATCGCCTCTTTCATTTTTTTTTATTGTACATTTTTATTGTTTTTTTCACAACAAAATAAGACAACAATATTACACATGTTGGGGAACAACCCCCAGTGTATCAAAGACACAAACAGAATCAATCAAGTAAATATATAAAGTCAAGTTTGCTAATCAATCAGGACCAGACAGAGGTCTAAACCGGAACCAGCAGGGTTCAAATGAGGAAAGAAGGGGGGGAAGGAGGCAACAAACAACCCACATCAGGAAAAAAAGGGGGGGGGGGGTACAATAGGGAACACATATGTGATAGCCTGGGGGATGTAGGGTATGGGGAGTGTAGCTGTGCGGTGACTAAAGGGTGCTTGCTAACCCTTGCTATTCGTGACGCCAGGGTGAGGGCTCCTCAATAATGCTTGTCCTACCGCCACCCTTCCCAAGTGCGATAGGGAGGTAGATAAGAATGGAATGGCCACAACCGGAGAGTTTTCTGAAAATAAGTCGGCCTCGACGTCTGTCATAGTGAAGGTCGGGTAACAACATTATAAGACTTATAGTAAAGAGAGACAGGACCGGCACTGTAATCAGTCTGTATAATGCAGGCAATATGAGGACTTATATTAGGTGAGGAGGAGTTGCGGTATGAGATGCGGTGGTGTTCTGGCAGACCAAAAGTGACCAATGCAGTATACAGAGAACAAAAGAATGTCGGCAACTCACCGTGTCTTCTCTTTTCTTCTTTATTAAGTTATACTCACATACATCTAAAGAAGGGAGGGACACACATGGGGGGGTAAAACGGTCAGGCCAGACGAAGCACGTATTCCGTGCGAAACAGCTGATTGTCGCCCTCCGTTTTACACCCCCCCCGTGTGTGTCCCTCCCTACTTTACATGTATGTGAGTATAACTTAATAAAGAAGAAAAGAGAAGAAACGGTGAGTTGCCAACATTCTTTCGTTCTCTGTATACAACATTATAAGACTACTTAACATTTTCTGAGGTACATACATTTGTTTGGGTAAACTCACGAACAGGATTATTGGTTCATGAATTTAGTAACAGGATGATATTATTCGCATGAGATACATCCTACTTAACATTTTTTCCTAAGCTTACTAGACAATTTAAATCTCAATATATTTTTGCCATGTTAGCTACCTGTTTAGTACACTGGAAACTTTACTGGCTTGCCTGAGGCTTTCTACCAATAAAACTGGCTACTAGGGTCTATTGGCTACACGCTCTTATCCCTAGAACACAACAGATAAACCGTACCTAGGTTACCTTTTATTACATGTATTACTTTTAGCTCGCAAGAGCACCTACTGGCCAGGCAGGGCATCTCACACACGTAGAAGAAAGAAGAGTTAGTGTACATAACGGTGGCAGGAATTGGAAAATAACATTAGCTACAATTCCCAAAGCAGTTACTGGGGTGTGATATTTTTGTCACTTGTTTGTGTACTAAGTTTAAGTGAGGTAAGTACACTTAAGTGATTGTTTTTGAGTTACTATGTGTGTAGTACTATGTGTAAGGTCAGTCTTGATACCTTAGGGGTAGTTTTCCCTGAGTGGACCTTTGAGAAGGTGTTAGTGATGGGTGACAGAAATGTTATTCCTCAGAGGAGCCGAGGAAGCCACCTACTAGCAACTACAACAATACCTATTATTTACATATTTTTTTATGTACATATGTACAAGGCTAATTTTTCTGTGTACAATATCCATTTACATTTAGTTACACTAGCATAAACATTTATTTGACACCCCAACAGGGTTCAGGTGCATTCACCTGATAAGTCCAATTTTTAGCAAAAATATCACGTTACTATTGAGGTATATACATATAAACAAGCATGCAAGGATCAGCAGTCCACCTGCACTAAGAGTCTAAACTTCACGGCTAGAGTTATAAGCCGGGCACACACTTACGAATCTCCTACCGCTAGGAGTCTCTTGGTCTGAGGACCAGGCACAAAAGCTTGACTGTTACGTTACAACTCAAACAGTCTTAGCACAGTCCTCCTAGGCACACTTCTTGAACGTTGCAGAAAGTCTGTGAAGAAGAAGAAAAAAAAACGTTAAAGGAATATAGGTGTCACAGCTCAGATGAAACTCTTGCGATGTCATCCTGCTCCTCGCCTAGAGCCTCTACCCCTCTCAGAAACATGAGCAGGCAAAGAGTTAATGTGGCTCTCCCACACCACATTGGTAAGGGTAGAGTGTGACACTGTAGGATTGAAGTTAACAGTTGGTGCTGGTTGATTTGGCCCCACCTCCTCGTCGGGAGTGGGCCGCAGCACATTCGTCGGTACCTGATGAGCAGGCCAAACCTCCTCGTCGGGAGTAGGCCTAGGTACTTCGGTTGGTACCCGCGGTCCAGGCCAAACCTCCTGGATAGGAGTAGGCCAGGGTACTTTGTTGAAGGTAGAAGGAAGTGGCTGCTGCTGTAGAGACTCCTCCTTGGGTTCGTAGGTGGAGGCATCAGGAGCAGGCCATTTCGGCCTCAGCTGGAAGGGGTCCGCTTCCCAATCAAATGAGGGAAAGTACTTGAAGGGAAGTTGGGTTGCAGCTGCTGGTCTGGTGACTGCGACAGCCCACTCTCCTTGCAGGCCCTGGACGGGGGTGTACTCCACAATTTCACCCACCTCCAGGGAATGGAACTTTTTGTGAAGATATGGCCTCTGTACAGCTCGCCGTTTACGAGGATGGTATAGCCGATGTGGCAATCTAAAAGGGTACCGTAACCTCTGACCTTGTCGAACTTGGCCACTGTTGCACTACGACGTTCCAAGGGCTTCTCTCCTTCTCGGGGATGGTCCCACATGCGTATGAAGAGTACCTCCATCTCTTTAGTGTTCTCCAGGTAGCGGATCCTCTCCTCATGAGGCAGATGCACATGCTTGGGGGCATAAAGTTCTCAGTGTCGGGCCTTTAGCTTGTCCATCAAGTCGGCTATTTCTGCCTCCTGACGGGCCCTTTCCTGCTGTGCCTTAGGAACAGTTGGAAGGGATTTCCCAGGCAAAGGTTGAAGCACATCATGCATATACTGAATAAAGTCAGGTTCATCCCCAAATACCCATTGGGGCAATTTTGGTGAGCGCAGTCGTGCACTCTGCAAAGTGGACAGGGGTATTTCTGGCTCAGGGCTGGTGGAGGAAGAGAAAGCAGCCTCTGATGGTGTACTCACAGAGGATTCCTCCATCGGGATCTCAGCCCACTAACCCCATGTCCGGTGGTGAGGGGACAGTCTCACCAGTGAAGGAGTTCCAGATGTCCCTGCGGTGCCCCCTGGCCAGTCATCGTCATCATCGGGCAGTGGGGGAAGATTGCAGGCCCCCTCTTCATCCAACGACAACTGCTGCAAACGGTCGGCAAGATCGTGGAACAGTTGCGCTGCGACCGCCGCAACTTTCCTTTGTTCCGGTGCCATCTTGGGGCGCATGGCATGTAGAACGCTGCTCTCCGCCATGTCTGTACCTTCCGGCTCTCCTTTGTGCAGACTGAAGAGGTCGCTGTGCAGGGTTCCCTTTTATAATGGGATTCACCAAAATGGCTGCCGGACGGAAGAACATCATGGTTGCAGCCCCGACTTCCTGTCCCCCCCGGAAATGACTGTGTCTTTAAGTTCCCTTTCGGCTGCAATACACTCACAGCGCGGGCTTTCTTCGTGCGCTTTTCCGGCATTGCTGACCGGACCAGAGGATCGTAGCATACATTCACATCTCCCTTTACACATTTCTGCAGCAATAACATTTTCGTCTCCCCCCTTACTATTCGCGGGTGCTCTCTGCACACGGCACCATACGCAAACTTCCGTACACTTATATGGTGCTTCGTAACACATGAGTACAGTCATTTATACAGGGGGAGTACACTTTACTTGGTGGCAACAGCTGGAGGCACACACCCGTATCCTGTTCGTAGGAAGCCAAAAAGCTATGTGATGGGGGGATGTAGGGTATGGGAAGTGTAGCTGTGCGGTGACTAAAGGGTGCTTGTTAACCCTTGCTTTTTGTGATGCCAGGTTGGGGGCTCCTCAGTAATGCTTGTCCTACCGCCACCCTTCCCAAGAGTGATAGGGAGGATAATAATAATAGAATGTCCACAACCGGAGAGTTTTCTGAAACAGGTATAACTTTTACTAAAGATTTTCTGCAAGCTTCACAAACTGAACAGTCTCTATGCATACAACTGCTTCTTTGGAGATTGACAAAGGTTGGTTCTTTAGCAAAATTAGAGTCTTTAGGTATTAGGCGCTGTTCCACTGAATTTAGGGGATGTAATTGACATCCAGTAGTCACGCTAGCTTTAGCGGGGGTAGTTTAGAACTCACGGTTTTAGTTCAGCTGAGGCCGGTAGGTTTTTCTGGCCTAGCGTGTCTTTGCAAGTTGCGCAGATCCATCCTGCTAGTCCGGCATCCACGAGAGCAGCAACCCAAGAGAGCGATAATTGGCTACAGCTCCCTTATATGGGCAGGGGCTGGACTAATGCTAATTGGTCCATACAGATGTCAATCACCATTACAAAGATTTGTGGGTAACATGTGACCCAAGGACCCCCAAAGGTCCTCCAACATACCATAGAGGAGATTAACATGGTCACATGACCGAAGGTCCTGCAACGCTAAACAAGGTAAGTACTTTACGTTATATTAGATATACATTATTTATTAATTATGGATACGCCGTGCATTCCGAGTCCTTAAGGACGCAGGGCGTATCCATACGCCCGTGGGAATTCCGGTCCCCACCGCTAGCCGGTTGGGGACCGGAGCCGGATGCCTGCTGAAATCGTTCAGCAGGCATCCCGGCATATCACCCAGGGGGGTCATTATGCCCCCCCATGTCGGCGATGGACGCAGATCGCTGGACAATTCAGTCCAGTGATCTGCGGCGATTCCGGGTCAATCGGGTCTCCAGTGACGGCCCCGAACAGCCATAGCCAGCAGGGGTGAGGTGGCACTGGTGCCACCTCACGATCGCCCTGATTCGTCGGCCGGATTACCGGCTGACCAATCAGGGCACCTGCTGCGGGTGTCACTCCCGCAACCCGCTTCGCCCCTCTTCCGGAGGACGTGAGTGGGTGCGGGAAGAAGACCCCGGGTGCTGGGGACCCTGATTGTAGTTCACCCGTAGTGCACTTCAGGCCAACTTATGGGGTACCTCCATACTCAGAAGAGATGGGGTTACAAATTTTGGGGGGTATTTTCTGTTATTAACCCTTGCAAAAATGTGAAATTTGGGGGGAAACACATTTTTGTGAAATTTTTTTATTTATTTTTTTACGTATTCAAAAGTCGTGAAACACCTGTGGGGTATTAAGGCTGACTTTCTTCCTTGTTACGTTCCTCAAGGGGTCTAGTTTCCAAAATGGTATGCCATGTGTTTTTTTTTTCTGTCCTGGCACCATAGGGGCTTCCTAAATGCAACATGCCCCCCAAAAACCATTTCAGAAAAACGTACTCTCCAAAATCCCCTTGTCGCTCCTTCGCTTCTGAGCCCTCTACTGCGCCCGCCGAACACTTTACATAGACATATGAGGTATTTCCTTACTCGAGAGAAATTGGACTACAAAAATAACAATCCATTTTCTCCTTTTACCCCTTGTAAAAATTCGAAAATTGGGTCTACAAGAACATGGGAGTGTAAAAAATGAAGATTGTGAATTTTCTCCTTCACTTTGCTGCTATTCCTGTGAAACACCTAAAGGGTTAACACACTTACTGAATGTCATTTTGAATACTTTGGGGGGTGCAGTTTTTATAATGGGGTCATTTATGGGGTATTTCTAAGATGAAGACCCTTCAAATCCACTGCAAACCTGAACTGGTCCCTGAAAAATTGTGATTTGGGAAATTTTGCGAAAAATTGGAAAATTGCTGATGAACTTTGAAGCCCTCTGGTGTCTTCCAAAAGTAAAAACTCATCAATTTCATGATGCGAACATAACGTAGACATATTGTATATGTGAGTTAAAAAAAAATATTCGTAATATCCATTTTCCTTACAAGCAGAGAGCTTCAAAGTTTTCACCAAGAAAGGATGCAAGTTACAACAAAATTTTAGAATATGTCACGAAAAAACAATCTCGGAATCAGAATGATAACTAAAAGCATTCCAGAGTTATTAATGTTTAAAGTGACAGTGGTCAGATTTGCAAAAAATGGCCGAGTCCTAAGGTGTAAAATGGCTGGGTCCTTAAGGGGTTAAGCAGAAATACCATAGAGTTCACCTGACCACGTGACCCGAAGGTCCTGCTACGCTATAGACAGGTAATTAATTATTTATAGATCATAAAATGTTGCAGTATCTTGTAATACCTTTTTTTATTGGACTAACAGCATTACATTGAACTAGCATTACAAGATACTGCAACATTTTATGATTTGCATCACTGGACTAATACGGCTACTCAAATTTACTACACTATTTATAGACATTGATATCATATTTACATGCTTCCTAAATAAACTATTAGTGCAATAACTATCTGGATGAGAGGTGACCAGGGGTGAACTAGACAATGGGGACCCCGACATCCTAGGGACTCTGGCTAAGGGGACCCACACACGCAGGTACCGGATAGGATACGGTACCGGGACACCACAATAGTATAGCAGTTTAGGTAAAATGGTCATTTTAACAGCAGCAATTCACCCAAAAAAAAGAGATTTATTGCGATTTCCATTTATCCAGTGCGCAACTCCCGAAACAAAGAAGGAAAGTTCACAGAATATAGAGAGGAAAAGCTTGGGGAGAGGAGGGCCCCTAAGTATTTAATAGCAGAAGACCAGTGAAAAGAGTAATTAGCTCTCAACAGGGAGGAGGGAAGATTAATAGGCATAGCCTCTGACTTGGAGAAGTTACCTTTATAGCCAGAGACCATACCAAAGTCATGTAGGAGCTTGTACAGAGAAGGCAGAGACAGGAGAGGATTAGTAAGGGTTAATAAGACATCATCAGCGAATAGGCAGATTTTGAAAACCCTATCATGTAGAGCCATACCTGAGACGTCCGGGTCCCTCCGGATAAGAGCCGCCAGCTGCTCTATGCAATGAGCAAAGATCAAGGGGGACAACGGGCATCCTTGCCTGGTGCCATTATAGAGGGTAAAAGTCGAGGGAGAGTCCGCTGGAAGTTTAAGAGAAGCAGTAGGGGAAGAGTAGGGACCCCGCAGTGCAGGGAGGAAATTGCCAGTGATTCCAAATTTCTGCAGAGTAGCAAACATGAAGGGCCAGCCCAACCTATCAAAGGCCTTTTCAACATCTAGACTCAGAATCAGAGCCTGCTCAGACCTTCTATTGACCACATCAATGAGATCTACCACCCGTCTAGTATTATCACCACCCTGACGACAGGGGATGAAGCCAATCTGATCCTTGTGTATAAGGGTTGGCAAAAAATTACAGAGACGGGTGGCCAGAAGTTTGGAAAACAGTTTCAAGTCAGAGTTCAATAAGGCTATGGGTCTGTAACTGGAACAGTCGTGGGGATCCTTGCCAGGTTTAGGAATCAACGTAAGTAGGGAGTGAAGGAAGGACTGCAGGATGCCATCTCATCCCAAAAAGGAATTAAACAGGAAAACCAACTTAGGAATAAGGAGTTAAAAATAAGTCTTGTAATACAGGTAAGTAAAGCCATCAGGGCCCAGAGAGCGACCCGCCGGGAGGGATTTAAGAACAGAGGAGAGCTCTTCCAGCGTAACAGGTGCATTCAAGGACTCCCTGTAGAGAGTGCCGGAAGGTCACACTTCGATAGGAAAGAGTCAAGTGCCGCAGCTCGCTCTCCAGGATCCGATGGAAGCTGAGAAGGGAGAGAGTATAGCTTAGTAATCATGAAAAAGCCTAGAAATAGTATCAGGGTGATATTGGAGAGTACCGGAGGCATCCCTCAGAGCCGAGGGCAACTGGGCAACCGCACGGTCCTGTAGGCGCCTAGCCAGCATGGTGTGGGCCTTGTTACCCTTTTCATAGAACCGCTGCTTAGCATAGACCAACTGCTGTTCCACTTTATGGAGAGCCAAGTCTCCCAGCTGAGACCGCACGGCGACCAGTCGCCTCAAGACCAAGAGGGAGGGAGCAGACACCAAAAGAGCCTCCAGGGCGGATATTTGGGCCTTAAGTTCCCGGGAACGGACCATTGCATTACACTTCATCCTGGATCCTAGGCCAATACAGTGACCTCGGACCACAGCTTTATGAGCTTCCCACATGATTGCCGGAGAGGAGACAGAGCCCTCATTGACCGCAAAATATTCTGCAATGCTAGCCATGATCGAGTCCCGGGAAGGAGGGGATTTGTGCAAGGAGTCATTGAGGCGCCAGTGGCAACGGCACAAGGAGGAAGCCAGCGGAGAAAAATAAACTAGGACAGGGCTATGGTCAGACCAGGAGATAGGTTCCATAGAAGCAGAGGAGAGCATGCGCACCAACGGGAGATTGCCAAAAAAATAATTAATGCGGTATGCAATTTGTGGGGATGGGAGTAAAAAGAAAAAGAACGGTCCGAGGGGTTGATTAATACGCCAAAGGTCAAAAAGCGCAGCAGAGCAAACTAGCTGCCGAAAAAGTGTAGAGAGGCGTAGCTGAGGTGGGGGCGGCAGGGAGCCAGTTAGGGAGTGGCGATCAACAGAGGGCAAGAAGACCAGGTTAAAGTCTCCCCCTAACAGCCAGGCCAAGGAAGGATATTTCCTCAGGCGGGTAAGGACCCGACGAAGGAAGGGAATCTGGGCAGTGTTTGGCGCATAAACATTACAAAGGAGTAGTGGCTTACCCCCAATGACCCTTGGACAATGACAAACCCACCCGACGGATCAGCATAGGAGGAGGTCCCCTGCAGGGGACAGGACCGCGAGATTAAAAACTACCCAAAACTAGAGTCCCGCTCAAAGGCCATGCAAGATGACAGCCCTGTAATAATCTCTCTAGCAAAGAACTATAAGAGAAGTAAATAAACCAGAGCATGAGAGGCCACGAAATGAAAAGTCAGGAAGAGAGTGACCAAGACGTGAGTCCAACAGGCGCTGCCCACACCAACAGTCTCAGCCACAGTCTTCAGGGAGGATGGGCATCAAGGCCAGAGGCCCCGTGGAGTGGGGCAGCTCTACCACTTCTGGAGCTCTTTCCGCGGACCGGCTGCTATATTGGTGGAAGAGAGAGCGCGGGGGGGGGGGGGGGGGGGACCAGTCCCCAGTCCTGAATCTTGGGAACAGGGACATCCAAGGAAGCACAAAATTCTGGCAGATCCGCAAAAGTTCGCAACACAGCAGAGCGTCCATCCCTCCTGGCTTGTAGGGCAAATGGAAAGGACCACCTGTAGGGTATTTGCGCCGAGCGCAGAGCTGACAGAAGAGGTTGCAACAGCCGTCTTTTCCGCAAGGTAATCCAAGAAAGGTCTTGGAACAGCTGAATAGGTGCTCCATCAAAATCAAAGTCTTTCAGAGAGGGAGACTTAGCCATTATCCCCTCCTTTAGTTGGAAGTCAGCCATGCAGCAGATGACATCTCGTGGGGGGCCATTAGCGGTCTAGTTTGATCTTGTGTGAGGAAGGTTCTCCCAGGATCATATTAAAGATAGCTGCCAGGGTAACATGCAGGTCCTCAACTTGAGTAGCCTCAGGGATACCACGGACCCGGATATTATTACGCCTACCCCTGTTGTCTAAGTTTTCCACATGGGAATGCAGGTCATTAAGGAAGTTGGACAGAGCAGATAATGAGCCTTGGATTTTTCCAATTTAAGACCGAGTGGAGTCATGGGCTTCCTCCAAGTCATCAACTCTGTGGGAGACATGCTGTAGATCTTGGCGCATCGCAGCAATTTCAGCTCTGCAGGCTTCCTTAACCTCTGCAACGAGTGCCTTAAAGTCATCCTTAGAAGGGAGGTGAGAGAGCAATTGACTTAAGTCCATAGGAAATGGGGCAGAAGCAGGCAGTCCTGAGCAATCCAAGTCTGTAACCCGGCCGTCAGCCCAGGTGGAGTGCTCAACTTTTGGTCGAGGGGTTCCCGGTGCCCCCAGTGCTGCAGTGTGGCCCCGCTGGGGTACTACCCCAGGGGGTCCCCCCGAGGGCTTATGAGCGGACATGGGTCTCTGAGGCTTGGGTTGGGGTTCCTGAGGGAGTATAGGGGCCACAGGAGTCCAATCCGTCGCTGCAGCAGGGGACTGTGCAGGAGTAGCTGACCAGGTGGGGATAGAACCAGCAGAGCACCCAGGGAGAGGGGGGCACCCACTGGTGGAGCTAGGGACTCTGGAGGAGGAGGGCCCCTTTATATCAGGTGAGGGACCCCCTACAGGCGCTGGCAGAGAGGCTGTGTCCGGCAGGCACTGGGGGGAACCCGCAGGACCCAGCAAAGAGGTAGAGGTGGCAGTGTGCTCCTGAGAGGGGGTCTGCAGCAGTTGTACCAAGTGCTGTGTCACAGGCGCTGCTGGGGAGAGGAAGGGCGACACACAACCTCCAACTTCAGGCCACTCACCAGGTCAGGCGGCCACAAACAGCAGAGGGGAGCAAGCCAGCAGGTCCTCACTGTGCACCAGAGGGCTTCTGGAGAGAATCGCTGCATCGCAGGCTCTCACCACGGCAGCTGCTCCCACAGAGCGTGAGCGCAGGGGGCGCGCGGGAGCCGGAGAAGATGGTGGGGAGGCCGGAGCAGATGAAGGAGAAGCTCGTAGGTAAGGGAGAATGCCTCCCTGTCACGATGCCGGCTGGCAGGTAGTGGATCCTCTGTGCCAGAGAGGGATTGGCGTGGACCGTGCTAGTGGATCGGTTCTAAGTCACTACTGGTTTTCACCAGAGCCCGCCGCAAAGCGGGATGGTCTTGCTGCGGCGGTAGTGACCAGGTCGTATCCACTAGCAACGGCTCAACCTCTCTGGCTGCTGAAGATAGGCGCGGTACAAGGGAGTAGACAGAAGCAAGGTCGGACGTAGCAGAAGGTCGGGGCAGGCAGCAAGGATCGTAGTCAGGGGCAACGGCAGGAGGTCTGGAACACAGGCTAGGAACACACAAGGAAACGCTTTCACTGGCACGATGGCAACAAGATCCGGCGAGGGAGTGCAGGGGAAGTGAGGTGATATAGGGAAGTGCACAGGTGATCACACTAATTGGAACCACTGCGCCAATCAGCGGCGCAGTGGCCCTTTAAATCGCAAAGACCCGGCGCGCGCGACGGAGAGCGAGTCAGGTACGGGCGCCGGGGTGCGCATCGCGAGCGGGCGCTACCCGCATCGCGAATCGCATCCCGGCTGGAGGCAGTATCGCAGCGCCCCGGGTCAGTGGATCTGACCGGAGCGCTGCAGTGAGGAGAGTGTAGCGAGCGCTCCGGGGAGGAGCGGGGACCCGGAGCGCTCGGCGTAACAGTACCCCCCCCCCTTGGGTCTCCCCCTCTTCTTAGAGCCTGAGAACCTGAGGAGCAGACTTTTGTCTAGGATATTGTCCTCAGGTTCCCAGGATCTCTCTTCTGGACCACAACCCTCCCAATCCACTAAAAAAAAAGTTTTCCCTCTGACCTTTTTGGATGCCAGAATCTCTTTGACGGAGAAGATGTCCGAGGAGCCGGAAACAGGAGTGGGAGGAACAGATTTGGGAGAGAAACGGTTGATGATAAGTGGTTTAAGAAGAGAAACGTGAAAGGCATTAGGAATACGAAGAGAAGGAGGAAGAAGAAGTTTGTAAGAGACAGGATTAATCTGGCACAAAATTTTGAAAGGACCAAGATAGCGTGGTCCCAACTTGTAGCTAGGGACACGGAAGCGGACATATTTAGCGGAGAGCCATACCTTGTCTCCAGGGGAAAAAATGGGAGGAGCTCTTCTTTTCTTATCCGCGAACTTCTTCATGCGTGATGAAGCCTGTAAGAGAGAATTTTGGGTCTCTCTCCATATGATGGAAAGATCACGAGAAATTTCATCCACAGCAGGCAAACCAGAGGGCAAGGGGGTAGGGAGGGGGGGAAGAGGGTGACGGCCGTACACCACGAAAAATGGGGATTTGGAGGAAGATTCAGAGACTCTGAAGTTATACGAGAATTCGGCCCATGGTAGAAGATCTGCCCAGTCACCCTGGCGGGAGGAAACAAAATGTCGTAAATAATCACCCAAGACCTGGTTAATTCTTTCTACTTGTCCATTGGATTGAGGATGATATGCAGAAGAAAAATTTAATTTAATCTTGAGTTGTTTACAGAGAGCCCTCCAGAATTTAGACACGAATTGGACGCCTCTATCCGAGACGATCTGCGTAGGCAACCCGTGAAGACGAAAAATGTGTACAAAAAATTGTTTAGCCAACTGAGGCGCTGAAGGAAGACCAGGAAGAGGGATGAAATGTGCCATTTTGGAGAATCGATCAACGACCACCCAAATAACAGTGTTGCCACGGGAAGGGGGTAAGTCAGTAATAAAATCCATACCAATCAGAGACCAAGGCTGTTCGGGGACAGGCAGAGGATGAAGAAAACCAGCGGGCTTCTGGCGAGGAGTCTTATCCCGGGCACAGATAGTGCAGGCTCGCACAAAGTCCACAACATCCGTCTCTAGAGTCGGCCACCAATAGAAGCGAGAGATGAGTTGCACAGATTTCTTGATGCCCGCATGACCTGCGAGATGGGAGGAGTGACCCCATTTGAGGATTCCGAGGCGTTGGCGTGGAGAAACAAAGGTCTTTCCTGGAGGAGTTTGCCTGATGGAGGCTGGAGAAGTGGAAATCAGGCAGTCAGGAGGAATGATGTGTTGCGGAGAGAGTTCAACTTCAGAAGCATCCGAGGAACGAGAGAGAGCATCGGCCCTAATGTTCTTATCGGCAGGCCGAAAGTGAATTTCAAAATTAAATCGGGAAAAGAACAGAGACCACCTGGCCTGGCGAGGATTCAGCCGTTGGGCAGACTGGAGGTAGGAGAGGTTCTTGTGATCGGTGTAAATAATAACTGGAAATCTTGATCCCTCCAGCAGATGCCTCCATTCCTCAAGTGCTAATTTAATGGCTAGAAGCTCTCGATCCCCGATGGAGTAGTTCCTCTCCGCCGGAGAGAAGGTCCTAGAAAAAAAACCACAAGTAACAGCATGCCCGGAAGAATTTTTTTGTAGAAGGACAGCTCCAGCTCCCACTGAGGAGGCATCAACCTCCAATAGGAAGGGTTTAGATGGGTCAGGTCTGGAGAGCACGGGAGCCGAAGAAAAGGCAGACTTGAGCCGTTTAAAGGCGTCTTCCGCTTGAGGAGGCCAAGACTTGGGATCGGCATTTTTTTTGGTTAAAGCCACGATAGGAGCCACAACGGTAGAAAAATGTGGAATAAATTGCCTGTAATAATTGGCGAACCCCAAAAAACGTTGGATAGCACGGAGTCCGGAGGGGCGTGGCCAATCTAAGACGGCAGAGAGTTTGTCTGGATCCATTTGTAGTCCCTGGCCAGAGACCAAGTATCCTAGGAAAGGAAGAGATTGGCATTCAAACAGACATTTCTCTATTTTGGCATAGAGTTGATTGTCACGAAGTCTCTGAAGAACCATACGGACATGCTGGCGGTGTTCTTCTAGATTGGCAGAAAAAATCAGGATATCGTCCAGATATACAACAACACAGGAGTATAAGAGATCACGAAAAATTTCATTAACAAAGTCTTGGAAGACGGCAGGGGCGTTGCACAGGCCAAAGGGCATGACCAGATACTCAAAGTGTCCATCTCTGGTGTTAAATGCCGTTTTCCATTCATCCC
The DNA here is from genome assembly GCF_029499605.1 of Hyla sarda. Taxonomy (NCBI): domain Eukaryota; kingdom Metazoa; phylum Chordata; class Amphibia; order Anura; family Hylidae; genus Hyla; species Hyla sarda. The sequence goes on along the minus strand of NW_026610847.1, from coordinate 116,181 downwards.
CCTCTCTGATGCGGATGAGATTATAAGCACCTCTTAAGTCCAGTTTGGTAAAGATGTGGGCACCTTGGAGGCGATCAAAGAGTTCAGAGATGAGGGGTAGGGGGTAGCGGTTCTTAACCGTGATTTTATTAAGACCGCGGTAGTCAATGCAAGGACGTAGAGAGCCATCTTTTTTGGACACAAAGAAAAATCCGGCTCCGGCAGGAGAGGAGGATTTACGGATAAAGCCCTTTTTTTAATTTTCCTGGACGTATTCAGACATGGCAAGAGTCTCTGGGGCGGACAGAGGATAAATTCTGCCCCGGGGTGGAGTAGTGCCCGGGAGGAGGTCGATAGGACAATCATAAGGCCTGTGAGGAGGTAGAGTCTCAGCTTGTTTTTTGCAAAAAACATCCGCAAAGTCCATATAGGCCTTAGGGAGACCGGTTACAGGAGGAACCACAGAGTCACGGCAAGGGTTACTGGGAACCGGTTTTAGGCAGTCCTTGGAACAAGAGGGCCCCCAACTCTTGATCTCCCCAGTGGACCAATCCAGGGTTGGGGAATGAAGTTGAAGCCAGGGAAGTCCAAGGAGAATTTCAGAAGTGCAATTGGGGAGGACCAAAAGTTCAATCTTCTCGTGATGAGATCCGATGCACATTAGAAGGGGCTCCGTGCGGAAACGTATGGTACAGTCCAATCTTTCATTGTTTACACAATTGATGTAGAGGGGCCTGGCGAGACTGGTCACCGGGATGTCGAACCTGTTGACGAGAGAGGCCAAAATAAAATTTCCTGCAGATCCGGAGTCCAAGAAGGCCATAGTAGAGAAGGAGAAGGCAGAGGCAGATATCCGCACAGGCACAGTAAGACGTGGAGAAGCAGAGTAGACATCAAGGACTGTCTCACCTTTGTGCGGAGTCAGCGTACGTCTTTCCAGGCGGGGAGGACGGATAGGACAATCCTTCAGGAAGTGTTCGGTACTAGCACAGTACAGGCAGAGATTCTCCATGCGGCGTCGTGTCCTCTCTTGAGGTGTCAGGCGAGACCGGTCGACCTGCATAGCCTCCACGGCGGGAGGCACAGGAACAGATTGCAGGGGACCAGAGGAGAGAGGAGCTGGGGAGAAGAAACGCCTCGTGCGAACAGAGTCCATATCCTGGCGGAGCTCCTGACGCCTTTCGGAAAAACGCATGTCAATGCGAGTGGCTAGGTGAATGAGTTCATGTAGATTAGCAGGGATTTCTCGTGCGGCCAGAACATCTTTAATGTTGCTGGATAGGCCTTTTTTAAAGGTCGCGCAGAGGGCCTCATTATTCCAGGATAATTCTGAAGCAAGAGTACGGAATTGGATGGCGTACTCGCCAACGGAAGAATTACCCTGGACCAGGTTCAACAGGGCAGTCTCAGCAGAAGAGGCTCGGGCAGGTTCCTCAAAGACACTTCGAATTTCCGAGAAGAAGGAGTGTACAGAGGCAGTGACGGGGTAATTGCGGTCCCAGAGCGGTGTGGCCCAAGACAGGGCTTTTCCAGACAGAAGGCTGACTACGAAAGCCACCTTAGACCTTTCAGTGGGAAACTGGTCCGACATCATCTCCAAGTGCAGGGAACATTGGGAAAGAAAGCCACGGCAAAACTTAGAGTCCCCATCAAATTTATCCGGCAAGGATAGTCGTAGACCAGAAGCGGCCACTCGCTGCGGAGGAGGTGCAGGAGCTGGCGGAGGAGATGATTGCTGAAGCTGTGGTAGTAACTGCTGTAGCATAACGGTCAGTTGAGACAGCTGTTGGCCTTGTTGCGCTATCTGTTGTGACTGCTGGGCGACCACCGTGGTGAGGTCAGCGACAACTGGCAGAGGAACTTCAGCGGGATCCATGGCCGGATCTACTGTCACGATGCCGGCTGGCAGGTAGTGGATCCTCTGTGCCAGAGAGGGATTGGCGTGGACCGTGCTAGTGGATCGGTTCTAAGTCACTACTGGTTTTCACCAGAGCCCGCCGCAAAGCGGGATGGTCTTGCTGCGGCGGTAGTGACCAGGTCGTATCCACTAGCAACGGCTCAACCTCTCTGGCTGCTGAAGATAGGCGCGGTACAAGGGAGTAGACAGAAGCAAGGCCGGACGTAGCAGAAGGTCGGGGCAGGCAGCAAGGATCGTAGTCAGGGGCAACGGCAGGAGGTCTGGAACACAGGCAAGGAACACACAAGGAAACGCTTTCACTGGCACTAAGGCAACAAGATCCGGCGAGGGAGTGCAGGGGAAGTGAGGTGATATAGGGAAGTGCACAGGTGCAAACACTAATTGGAACCACTGCGCCAATCAGCGGCGCAGTGGCCCTTTAAATCGCAAAGACCCGGCGCGCGCGCGCCCTAGGGAGCGGGGCCGCGCGCGCCGGGACAGGACAGACGGAGAGCGAGTCAGGTACGGGAGCCGGGGTGCGCATCGCGAGCGGGCGCTACCCGCATCGCGAATCGCATCCCGGCTGGAGGCAGTATCGCAGCGCCCCGGGTCAGTGGATCTGACCGGAGCGCTGCAGTGAGGAGAGTGTAGCGAGCGCTCCGGGGAGGAGCGGGGACCCGGAGCGCTCGGCGTAACACTCCCAGGGGATTCTGAGTAGAGGGGACCGTCGGCTGTGGTTTCCTACAGCGCCCATTGCCTCCCGTCATGAGGTTGCTGGTCAAGGTCAGCAGATTTAGCTAGTTTTATGGCCGTGAGGAGCGGAGCCCAGGGAACAATTCTGAACCGGTGCAATGTGATAATGTTTTTTGTGATAAACCCATACCTATGTCTTCTGAAGTAATGTGAACTGCTGCCAACTCTGACAGGACAAAAGAAAACCTGTGTAAGATGAGTGGGAGTCTGCCAGACCACTAGGGAAGCTGAAGAACAGTTCGCGAGTCAAGTTATAGAGGTGACTGGAAAAGAGTATAGGTGGAGCTGGGTGCTGCGCTTACGGTCACAGACAGAGTCCTAAGTGAAGGAGATGTAGCATCTGGACCAGAGAGAGGTCAAAACCTGGTAGGTCGAACCGCTGGACCAGATACTGTTGCAGACCCAGGAGCCCTAGTCGTTTCTGCCGGGCCGCGGAGAGACTGTGTCAAGGTGAAAGAAAAGCTAAAATGAGAGAGAAAAAAGGGGGAGACCGGTAAGAGGCGCCAAGTGCGATACCGTAGGGATGGATGGCCAGGAAAACAAGTAAGGCATATGTGGGCATGCGGAGTCTGTAGGTAGTGGGTACTCACCTGAGGCGAGTAGGGTACTCGCATGTAAACCCACAACAGGGTTAGAAACTGGAGACAGCTGCTTGGCCCAGGGTGCAGGAGAGGCGCAGCCAGTCCCGGAGAAAAACATTGCAGAGAGAAGTGGAAAAAACCCTTGAGAGGAAGGCGCCGCTGAGGTCCAGTTGGAAGGATGTCCAGAGTAGAAGTGGAAATGATCAGGATGGAGAGTGGAGTGTTGAACCACGCTGGATCACTTTATTAGGCACGGTGAGGTACAAACAGGATAATGCGTTTTGGGGGACAGCGTCCCCTTCTTCAGATCAATGCTCTGAAGAAGGGGGTGCTGTCCCCCAATTATCCTGTTCGTACCTCACCTTGCCTAATAAAGTGATCCAGCGTGGTTTAACACTCCACTCTCCATCCTGATCATTTCCACTTCTACTCTGGACATCCTTCCAACTGGACCTCAGCAGCGCCTTCCTCTCAAGGGTTTTTTCCACTTCTCTCTGCAAGGTGAAAGAAAAGTCTGCCACGGAGCAGAGAGAGAGTTCAGAGAAACTGTTTGGAAATCACCCAGAGACTTAAGTGGCCACGACCCTGGAAAAGGGGGAGACTTCACCTATAGATGGAGAAGAGTTGGGACAAGTGACTGAAAGAGTACAAGAAAATGTCTCAAGGTTCAACAGCAAGAGTGATGAGACGCTGTGAGTAAAAAGTCTCGGAAACGACGAGCTGGCCTTAGGCAGATCCAGAATCTGGAAGAAACCCTGCAGATGGTTTCTGCGAAACAGACAGAAAAAGAAGAAGAGGTACAGCACTTGACAGAGGAGAGGGACAAAACACTTCCAGACTTTAAGAAAGAGCAGGAAACGAAGCTTCAGCTGGAAACAGTCATGGAGCACCACAAAAGGGAGTTAGCGGCTCTGCAGGAAGAACTGTCCCGTTCCCAGAGTCTGGTGACCTACAAGAAGAGTGAAGTGGAGAGTCTGGCCAAGCAGATCTCCTTCCAGGCGGAAGAAGTAAGTGTTCTGCATGGTGCATATCAGGCTCTACGGAGTGACCACAAGGCTAGGCTGGTAGCCTTGGAAGAGCCAGAGAGCGAGAGAGTAAGTGATGATGACTCATAAGGTGCAGAGCATGGAAGCACAGAACGAAACGCGCAGTAGGTCCCATGCAGCTGCCTTGGATTTGTTGGGAACGTGTGGTAGCCCTTGGGGGGTGTATGGTAGTGGTGGTATGGTATCGGTATATGAGGGGTTAATGTTAACCCTATAATTCGTGACGCCAGGCTGAGGGCTGTTATGCTGAGGCTATGCTCCGGCGCCCTTCCCAGTAACGATAGGTGCATGAAATGACTGAAGGTCCACAAGGAGATTGAACTTGAACAACTTTACTTAAGTGCTTGCGGTACATCCAAGGCACAGTAACAGTCTCGTACAAACAGTCTCAGGCAAACAGTCCTTATATTGCTCAGTGACTGACAGTTGTTGCGGACCTTGCGCTATTTATACAGTCTCTGAATTTAGGGTAGATATTTGCAGATCCATCCGGATTTAGGGGTATCATTAGGTCTGGTGAAGCTCAGAGTGTCTGGGAATTGATACACTCTATATTAGGCTCGGGCCTAACGCACTGCGTTAGCTGCGGTACAGGTCCTTCTCGTTTGACAGCCCAGGAACAAGAGAGCTGCTTACTGCTTGGCTGCACAGGAACAAGAGAGCGAGAAGATGGCCGCCGCTCCCTTATATGGGCAGGGGGCGGGGCGAATCCGATTGGTCCGAACATCTGTCATTCACCATTACAGAGAGTAATGGGATTGCTTACATCACAGGGCCTCCAAAAAGGTCCTTAACCCCTTAAGGACGCAGCCCTTTTTCACCTTAAGGACTGAGCCCTTTTTCGCAATTATGACCACCGTCACTTTACGAATTAATAACGCGAAAACGCTTTTACCGAATATTCTGATTCTGAGATTGTTTTTTCGTGACATATTCTACTTTATTTTGGTGGTAAATTTTGAAAATTTTGAAAATTTTGCATTTTTCTAACTTTGAAGCTCTCTACTTGTAAACCCACAACAGGGTTAGAAACTGGAGACAGCTGCTTGGCCCAGGGTGCAGGAGAGGCGCAGCCAGTCCCGGAGAAAAACATTGCAGAGAGAAGTGGAAAAAACCCTTGAGAGGAAGGCGCCGCTGAGGTCCAGTTGGAAGGATGTCCAGAGTAGAAGTGGAAATGATCAGGATGGAGAGTGGAGTGTTGAACCACGCTGGATCACTTTATTAGGCACGGTGAGGTACAAACAGGATAATGCGTTTTGGGGGACAGCGTCCCCTTCTTCAGATCAATGCTCTGAAGAAGGGGGTGCTGTCCCCCAATTATCCTGTTCGTACCTCACCTTGCCTAATAAAGTGATCCAGCGTGGTTTAACACTCCACTCTCCATCCTGATCATTTCCACTTCTACTCTGGACATCCTTCCAACTGGACCTCAGCAGCGCCTTCCTCTCAAGGGTTTTTTCCACTTCTCTCTGCAAGGTGAAAGAAAAGTCTGCCACGGAGCAGAGAGAGAGTTCAGAGAAACTGTTTGGAAATCACCCAGAGACTTAAGTGGCCACGACCCTGGAAAAGGGGGAGACTTCACCTATAGATGGAGAAGAGTTGGGACAAGTGACTGAAAGAGTACAAGAAAATGTCTCAAGGTTCAACAGCAAGAGTGATGAGACGCTGTGAGTAAAAAGTCTCGGAAACGACGAGCTGGCCTTAGGCAGATCCAGAATCTGGAAGAAACCCTGCAGATGGTTTCTGCGAAACAGACAGAAAAAGAAGAAGAGGTACAGCACTTGACAGAGGAGAGGGACAAAACACTTCCAGACTTTAAGAAAGAGCAGGAAACGAAGCTTCAGCTGGAAACAGTCATGGAGCACCACAAAAGGGAGTTAGCGGCTCTGCAGGAAGAACTGTCCCGTTCCCAGAGTCTGGTGACCTACAAGAAGAGTGAAGTGGAGAGTCTGGCCAAGCAGATCTCCTTCCAGGCGGAAGAAGTAAGTGTTCTGCATGGTGCATATCAGGCTCTACGGAGTGACCACAAGGCTAGGCTGGTAGCCTTGGAAGAGCTGGAGAGCGAGAGAGTAAGTGATGATGACTCATAAGGTGCAGAGCATGGAAGCACAGAACGAAACGCGCAGTAGGTCCCATGCAGCTGCCTTGGATTTGTTGGGAACGTGTGGTAGCCCTTGGGGGGTGTATGGTAGTGGTGGTATGGTATCGGTATATGAGGGGTTAATGTTAACCCTATAATTCGTGACGCCAGGCTGAGGGCTGTTATGCTGAGGCTATGCTCCGGCGCCCTTCCCAGTAACGATAGGTGCATGAAATGACTGAAGGTCCACAAGGAGATTGAACTTGAACAACTTTACTTAAGTGCTTGCGGTACATCCAAGGCACAGTAACAGTCTCGTACAAACAGTCTCAGGCAAACAGTCCTTATATTGCTCAGTGACTGACAGTTGTTGCGGACCTTGCGCTATTTATACAGTCTCTGAATTTAGGGTAGATATTTGCAGATCCATCCGGATTTAGGGGTATCATTAGGTCTGGTGAAGCTCAGAGTGTCTGGGAATTGATACACTCTATATTAGGCTCGGGCCTAACGCACTGCGTTAGCTGCGGTACAGGTCCTTCTCGTTTGACAGCCCAGGAACAAGAGAGCTGCTTACTGCTTGGCTGCACAGGAACAAGAGAGCGAGAAGATGGCCGCCGCTCCCTTATATGGGCAGGGGGCGGGGCGAATCCGATTGGTCCGAACATCTGTCATTCACCATTACAGAGAGTAATGGGATTGCTTACATCACAGGGCCTCCAAAAAGGTCCTTAACCCCTTAAGGACGCAGCCCTTTTTCACCTTAAGGACTGAGCCCTTTTTCGCAATTATGACCACCGTCACTTTACGAATTAATAACGCGAAAACGCTTTTACCGAATATTCTGATTCTGAGATTGTTTTTTCGTGACATATTCTACTTTATTTTGGTGGTAAATTTTGAAAATTTTGAAAATTTTGCATTTTTCTAACTTTGAAGCTCTCTACTTGTAAGGAAAATGGATATTCCAAATAAATTATATTTTTCTTCACAAATACAATATGTCTACTTTATGTTGGCCTCATAAAATGGACATATTTTTGCTTTTTCAAAAAATTAGAGGGCTTCAAAGTAGAGCAGCAATTTTCAAAAATGTCATGAAAATTGCTAAATCTGAAGGGACAGATGTTACAGAACTACAACTCCCAGCATGCCTGGGCAGTCGAGGCATGCTGAGAGTTGTAGTTTGGCAACATCTGGAGGGCTACTGTTTGGGCAGCACTGTTACAGTGGTCTCCAAACTGTGACCCTCCAGATGTTGCAAAACTACAACTCCCAGCATGCCCAGACAGTCTTTGGCTGTCTGGGCATGCTGGGAGTTGCAGTTTGGCCCCCCTAGTGGTTGCCACAGTAAAGATCGATTTACCTTTCACTTTCAATCCCCCCCCCCACACTGTTGATTCCCTACCTTATCAGGATCCAGCAGGCATCTTCTCCTGCAGGTACGGCCTCCATCTTCTTCCCAGAGCCCCTCGACATCCAGGGGCGGGCAGAACGGGGGGTTGCCATGGCAACCCCCTGTCATGCGCTGCCATTGGTCAGAACTCCGTTTTGACCAATGCCAGGGGATAGGAGTAGATCGCAGCTTTGCGACCTCCCTCCTATCCTTTCGGCTGATCGGGGCTGTTGCTGACAGCTCCGATCAGCCCTATTTTCCAGGTGATCAGGTCACCAGAGACCCGATCAGCCCGGAATTGGAGAAAATCGCATGTCTGAATTGACATGTGATTTTCTCCGATCGCCGACATGGGGGGGTGTCTCAGGACCCCCCTGGGCGATGTGCCAGGGTGCCTCCTGAATGATTTCCGCAGGCATCCGGCTCTGTTCCCCAACCGGCTAGCGGTGGGGACCGGATTTCCCACGGGCGTATGGATACGCCCTGTGTCCTGAAGAGGTTAAGCAGAATACCATAGAGTTTACCTAGTCACGTGACCCGCAGGTCCTGCAACGCTATGGAACAGGTAATTAACCATTTATTTACATATATATTACCCTATTTACATTAACCTTAATAAAATTACTGGTCTATGAGTTGGAATAGAGGCGACAAGGGGTAACTACATCACAGGGATCCCTACGTCCTAGGGACTCTGGCTATGGGGACCCATAGATACATAGGTACTGTATAGGATGCGGTACCAGGACACCACAAACGCAACTCTACCAGAAAGAGGCTCTGCTAGCGGACAATGAGCAGTTGAGAGAACAATTGCTATCTCTGGAAGATACTGTCAGGGACTTGACAGAGCTGCTAGACAGTGAGAGGATGAATTTGGCTAAGCTCAATAGTGAGCATGCGGAAATATTTAAAGATGGAAAAGGACATGAAGGTCCTACAAGAGAGCAGAGACCAAGCTATTGTGGAACTGAAAGGGAGGCTAAAAGGGTCTCAAATGGAGATTGAGGCCAAAGCCACCGCCGTCCGTGTAGAGGAAGAAGAAAGGCTGCTTGTGGGGCAAAAGCTACTGGATACAGGGATGCTTTCTCTAAAAGTAGTCTGAATGCCATCAGGTGAAGCCATGTGAGAAGTCCTCTGAAGCGAAGACTGAGGTAAAACCAGATGGGAAATCCTCTGACGCTAAGGCTGAGGTGAAACCGTGTGGGAAGTCTTCTGAGGCTGTGATGGAGGTGAAACCGTGTGGGAGGTCCTCTGAAGCTACAGAGATACGGACGGTGGTTAGTGAAGTCACTGAGGATGAAAGATTCTATGAAGCAGAGCCTAGACCTAAAGTAACAGCAGAGGTCCGGCAAGCCGAGGACAGAAGAAGACAAAGGTTGGGAGCATCTGTCTTCGCCCTACTTAGTCGAAAGAGCCCTGCGCACACCAGGGTGAAGAACCTGGGGGTGAAGAGGTGTGACCAGAGTGGAACCCCTGGCAGGGAATTGGTCAAGGGTGACTGGGAGACTTGTACTTGGTGGCTGGTGAGAGTGCAGAAGAAAGGAGGTCAAGGACCTCAGAACTTGTTGGACAAAGTTGTCCAAGAAAAAGGAAAGGTAGATGGGTTCTGCCTTTCAAATACAAGTGCTCCTACCCGGTGGTCTGAGGGGGGGGGGGGGGGGGGGGCATTTTCTTGACTGACTCTGAAGTATGCCTCACCTGGGGCCTAAGTAATCAGGCAGCAGACAGGGGAGGTGTTCAAAAGGAAGAGCCTCAGTCTGATCTGGGCTCTCCCTTGGTAACAGCATATCGCTGTAGGGGGAGACACTCGGACCCTGTTGAGGTAGCACACAGCTGGAGCTGTGAGTGGCCCAAGTGAAGTGTGAACTGCGAGTAAAACATATTGCAGGGGCACATGTTTTATGCTGGCTGAGCTCACCAGTTAGTAGTCAGGGTATGCTTACATGTGTATTCAGTGACCAGACGGTCTAGGACTTTGGTTTGTTCCTGAGCAATGTTTTGTTTTACCTGCAACCTGTGTAAATAAAGCTGGCGAGGTACCAGACTTGTATGCTGAACGGTTGTCTGGCGAGTTATTGCGAGGAAATGTGTCCCGTGGCAAGTGACCAGGACGATCCCAGAGCTAATCCCTGAGAGGGAATGTCACATCACACATACATTATATAAAAACAAACACAGTATATATCAGGACTTGACAAATTTGTTAGGAGCTAGCCAAATAAAAACAAAAAACAGTTAGGTGCCAGGATACCGCACATCACGAGTAGTGTCTGATAATGGGTTCCTCAGAAGATCTCCGCCTGTAGAATTGTGTTTGGTGATCGGTTTCTCAGAAGACCTCTGCCTGTAGAGTGGTGTCTGGTGATGGGTTCCTCAGAAGATCTCTGCCTGTAGAGTGGTGTCTGGTGATGGGTTCCTCAGAAGACCTCTGCCTGTAGAGTGGTGTCTGGTGATGGGTTCCTCAGAAAATCTCTACCTGTAGAATTGTGTATCGTGATGGGTTTCTGAGAAGACCTCTGCCTGTAGAGTTGTGTCTGGTGATGGGTTGTTCAGAAGACCTTTGCCAGTAGAGTGGTGTCTAGTAATGGGTTCCTCTGCCTGTAGATTATTGGTGTCTGATGATGGGTTCCTCAGAAGACCTCTGCCTGTAGAGTAGTGTCTGGTGATGGGTTCCTCCAGAAGATCTCCACCTGTAGAGTGGTGTTTGGTGATTGGTTCCTCAGAAGATCTCTGCCTGTAGAGTGGTGTTTGGTGATGGATTCCTCGGAAGATCTCTGCCTGTAGAGCGGTGTCTGTTGATGGGTTCCTCAGAAGACCTCTGCCTGTAGAGTGGTGTCTGGTGATGGGTTCCTCAGAAGACCTCTGGCTGTAGAGTGGTGTCTGGTGATGGGTTCCTCAGAAGATCTCTGCCTGTAGAGTGGTGTCTGGTGATGGGTTCCTCAGAAGATCTCTGTCTGTAGAGTGTGTTTGGTGATGGGTTCCTCAGAAGATCTCTGCCTGTAGAGTGGTGTCTGGTGATGGGTTCCTCAGAAGATCTCTGCCTGTAGTGTTCTCCCACCTTTCCGGGCCCTAAATGTTCTCTCCCCTATCCGGGCCCTGAGTGTTCTGTCACCTGTCGGGGCCGTGAGTGTTCTCCCACCTGTTCGGGCCCTGAGTGTTCTGTCACCTGTCTGGGTCCTGAGTGTTCTGTCACCTGTGGTGTTTAGTGATGGGTTCCTCGGAAGACCTCTGCCTGTAGAGTGGTGTCTGGTGATGGGTTCCTCGGAAGATCTCTGCCTGAAGAGTGGTGTATGGTGATGGGTTCCTCAGAAGACCTCTGCCTGTAGAGTCTTGTCTGGTGATCGGTTCCTCAGAAGACCTCTGCCTGTAGAGTGGTGTCTGGTGATGGGTTCCTCAGAAGATCTCCGCCTGAAGAGTGGTGTCTGGTGATGGGTTCCTCAGAAGACCTCTGCCAGAAGAGTCTTGTCTGGTGATCGGTTCCTCAGAAGACCGCTTATAATACCGCTCATAATGAGCCGTGGAACATGTAGTAATGTTTCTGGTCACATGATGTATGGATATGGACTGTGTACACATGAAGGCTCTACAACCTCCCTTGTTTGTTTACACCAAAGCCAATGCTACCTGTATACAGCTTCAGATGAGATCTACTACAGCCCCGTACGTCTCAGCCCTATACACCAAACCTGGAGGGCCGCACAACACTCAGGGCCCGGACAGATGACAGAACATTTAGGGCCCGGACAGGTGACAGACCATTCAGGGCCTGGACAGGTGAAAGAACACTCAGGGCCCGGACAGGTGAGAGAACACTCAGGGCCCGGACAGGTGAGAGAACACTCAGGGCCCAGACAGGTGACAGAACACTCAGGACCCAGACAGGTGACAGAACACTCAGGGCCCGAACAGGTGGGAGAACACTCAGGGCCTGGACAGGTGACAAAACACTCAGGGCCCGTACAGGTGATAAAACACTCAGGGCCCGGACAGGTGACAGAACACTCAGGACCCAGACAGGTGACAGAACACTCAGGACCCAGACAGGTGACAAAACACTCAGGGCCCGAACAGGTGGGAGAACACTCAGGGCCCCGACAGGTGAAAGAACCCTCAGGACCCGGACAGGTGACAGAACACTCAGGGTCCGGACAGGTGAGAGAACATTTAGGGCCTGGAAAGGTGGGAGAACACTCAGGACCCCGACAGGTAACAAAACATTCAGGGCCCAGACAGGTGACAGAACACTCAGGGCCCGGACAGGTGACAGAACACTCAGGGCCCCGACAGGTGGGAGAACACTCAGGGCCCCGACAGGTGACAGAACACTCAGGACCCTGACAGGTGACAGAACACTCAGGGCCCGGACAGGTGAGAGAACACTCAGGGCCTGGACAGGTGACAGAATACTCAGAGCCCGGACAGGGGAGAGAATATTTAGGGCCAGGACAGGTGAGAGAACCCTCAGGGCCCGGACAGGTGACAGAAGCCTCAGGGCCCGGACAGGTGGCAGAACACTCAGAGCCCAGACAGGTGACAGAACACTCAGATCCCAGACAGGTGACAGAAGCCTCAGGGCCTGGACAGATGAGAGAACAATCAGGGCCCGGACAGGTGAGAGAACACTCAGGGCCCGGACAGGTGAGAGAACACTCAGGGCCTGGACAGGTGACAAAACCCTCAGGGCCCGGACAGGTGATAAAACACTCAGGGCCCGGACAGGTGAGAGAACACTCAGGGCCCGGACAGGTGAGAGAACACTCAGGGCCCGGACAGGTGAGAGAACACTCAGAGCCCGGACAGGTGAGAGAACACTCAGGGCCCGGACAGGTGACAGAACACTCAGGGCCCGGACAGGTGACAGAAGCCTCAGGGCCCGGACAGGTGAGAGAACACTGCGGGCCTGGACAGGTGACAGAAGCCTCAGGGCCCGGACAGGTGGGAGAACACTCAGGGCCCCGATAGGTAACAAAACATTCAGGGCCCAGACAGGGGAGAGAATACTCAGGGCCCAGACAGGTGACAGAAGCCTCAGGGCCCGGACAGGTGACAGAACACTCAGAGCCCAGACAGGTGATAGAACACTCAGAGCCCAGACAGGTGACAGAAGCCTCAGGGCCCGGACAGATGAGAGAACACTCAGGGCCCGGACAGGTGAGAGAACACTCAGGGCCCGGACAGGTAACAGAACAATCAGGGCCCGGACAGGGGAGAGAACACTCAGGGTCCGGACAGGTGAGAGAACACTCAGGGCCCGGACAGGTGACAGAAGCCTCAGGGCCTGGACAGGTGAGAGAACAATCAGGGCCAGGACAGGTGAGAGAACAATCAGGGCCCGGACAGGTGAGAGAACACTCAGGGCCCGAACAGGTGAGAGAACACTCAGGGCCCGGACAGGTGAGAGAACACTCAGGGCCCGGACAGGTGAGAGAACACTCAGGGCCCGGACAGGGAAGAGAACACTCAGGCCCCGGACAGGTGAGAGAACACTCAGAGCCCGGACAGGTGAGAGAACAATCAGGGCCCGGACAGGTGACAGAACACTCAGAGACAGGACAGGCGATAGAACACTCAGGGCCCGGACAGGTGACAGAACACTCAGAGCCCGGGCAGGTGAGAGAACAATCAGGGCCCGGACAGGTGAGAGGACACTCATGGCCCGGACAGGTGACAGAACACTCAGAGACCGAACAGGCGAGAGAACACTCAGGGCCCCGACAGGTGACAGAACACTCAGAGCCCAGACAGGTGATAGAACACTCAGAGCCCAGACAGGTGACAGACGCCTCAGGGCCCGGACAGATGAGAGAACACTCAGGGCCCGGACAGGTGACAGAAGCCTCAGGGCCCGGACAGGTGACAGAACAATCAGGGCCCGGACAGGTGAGAGAACAATCAGGGCCCGGACAGGTGAGAGAACAATCAGGGCCCGGACAGGTGAGAAAACACTCAGGGCCCGGACAGGTGAGAGAACACTCAGGGCCCGGACAGGTGAGAGAACACTCAGGGCCCGGACAGGTGAGAGAACACTCAGGGCCCGGACAGGTGAGAGAACACTCAGGGCCCGGACAGGTGACAGAACACTCAGGGCCCAGACAGGTGAGAGAACAATCAGGGCCCGGACAGGTGAGAGAACACTCAGGGCCCGGACAGGTGAGAGAACAATCAGGGCCCGGACAGGTGAGAGAACAATCAGGGCCCGGACAGGTGAGAAAACACTCAGGGCCCGGACAGGTGAGAGAACACTCAGGGCCCGGACAGGTGAGAGAACACTCAGGGCCCGGACAGGTGAGAGAACACTCAGGGCCCGGACAGGTGAGAGAACACTCAGGGCCCGGACAGGTGACAGAACACTCAGGGCCCAGACAGGTGAGAGAACAATCAGGGCCCGGACAGGTGAGAGAACACTCAGGGCCCGGACAGGTGAGAGAACACTCAGGGCCCGGACAGGTGAGAGAACAATCAGGGCCCGTACAGGTGGGAGAACACTCAGGGCCCAGACAGGTGAGAGAACACTCAGGGCCCGGACAGGTGAAAGAACACTCAGGGCCCGGACAGATGAAAGAACACTCAGGGCCCGGACAGGTGAGAGAACACTCAGAGCCCGGACAGGTGAGAGAACACTCAGGGCCCGGACAGGTGAGAGAACACTCAGGGCCCGGACAGGTGAGAGAACACTCAGAGCCCGGACAGGTGAGAGAACACTCAGGGCCCGGACAGGTGAGAGAACACTCAGGGCCCGGTCAGGTGAGAGAACACTCAGGGCCCGGACAGGTGACAGAAGCCTCAGGGCCTGGACAGGTGAGAGAACACTCAGGGCCTGGACAGGTGACAGAAGCCTCAGGGCCCGGACAGGTGAGTGAACACTCAGGGCCTGGACAGGTGACAGAAGCCTCCATGTGTCCTCATTTGCAGATCTAGGACTTCTCTTTGTGATTCTCCAGTAGGGGACATCCTAATGTAATGTCTGACACATTTATGTCACTTTTTATATAGGTTACAGTAGATGGGAGGTCCCAATGGGGGCAATTACTTCTGCACTTCGATCTCCGGGTCTACATTACCCTCCTTATCATCTCGGTGCAGTGTTCATGCCTCATGTAGTGACTTGTATACAGTTCTGTCCTTGTTTGTCACACATGGGCGGTAGTGTCACTGTGGACAGACATGAGGGGGTCGCAGTGTTATATCCAACCAAATGGTACATGATGTGGTATGTCTTGAGGAACATGAACCTTTCCAATAACATCATGGTACCAGGACACCAAAACACCATGATGGTGATGTATCAGGACATCATGACACCAGAAGAGTCACCAGGACAGTGCGCCATTGTGGACATCACTGGAGATGTTCCTAGTGTGAAGAACGAGGTATCTGCCGAACCTCTGACTACAACCCATGAGATCTCGGCTTCTAACTACTCCTCTTAGAAAGATGAACCTCTCATACCCTGAAGATGTATTATCTGAGCAGTGGTCTCAAAACTGTGCACCTCCAGATTTTGCAAAACTACAACTCACACCAGCCAACGGCTGTCCGGGTATGTTGCAAGTTGTAGTTTTGCACACCTGGAGGTCCACAGTTTTGAGACCACTGGTCTAGAGCTAGAGGAGCAGTGAAGTGTTTTGTTACGGCTATGTTGAAGTGTTGGTCACTCTTGTGCTCTGCTGTGCAGCTGTGTTGGACAGTTTGCCCTCTGCTATGTTGAAGTGTTGGTCACTCTTGTGCTCTGCTGTGCAGCGGTGTTTCCCCTCTGCTATGTTGAAGTGTTGGTCACTCTTATGCTCTGCTGTGCAGCGGTGTTTCCCCTCTGCTGTGTTGAAGTGTTGGTCACTCTTGTGCTCTGCTGTGCAGCGGTGTTTCCCCTCTGCTATGTTGAAGTGTTGGTCACTCTTGTGCTCTGCTATGTTGAAGTGTTGGTCACTCTTGTGCTCTACTGTGCAGCGGTGTTTCCCCTCTGCTGTGTTGAAGTGTTGGTCACTTTTGTGCTCTGCTGTGCAGCAGTGTTTCCCCTCTGCTATGTTGAAGTGTTGGTCACTCTTGAGCTCTAATGTGCAGCGGTGTTTCCCCTCTGCTGTGTTGAAGTGTTGGTCACTCTTGTGCTCTGCTGTGCAGCAGTGTTTCCCCTCTGCTATGTTGAAGTGTTGGTCACTCTTGTGCTCTGCTGTGCAGCGGTGTTTCCCCTCTGCTATGTTGAAGTGTTGGTCACTCTTGTGCTCTGCTGTGCAGCGGTGTTTCCCCTCTGCTATGTTGAAGTGTTGGTCACTCTTGTGCTCTGCTGTGCAGCGGTGTTTCCCCTCTGCTATGTTGAAGTGTTGGTCACTTTTGTGCTCTGCTGTGCAGCAGTGTTTCCCCTCTGCTATGTTGAAGTGTTGGTCACTCTTATGCTCTGCTGTGCAGCGGTGTTGGACAGTTTGCCCTCTGCTATGTTGAAGTGTTGGTCACTCTTATGCTCTGCTGTGCAGCGGTGTTGGACAGTTTCCCCTCTGCTATGTTGAAGTGTTGGTCACTCTTATGCTCTGCTGTGCAGCGGTGTTGGACAGTTTCCCCTCTGCTGTGTTGAAGTGTTGGTCACTCTTGTGCTTTGCTGTGCAGCGGTGTTTCCCCTCTGCTATGTTGAAGTGTTGGTCACTCTTATGCTCTGCTGTGCAGCGGTGTTTCCCCTCTGCTATGTTGAAGTGTTGGTCACTCTTATGCTCTGCTGTGCAGCGGTGTTGGACAGTTTCCCCTCTGCTGTGTTGAAGTGTTGGTCACTCTTGTGCTCTGCTGTGCAGCGGTGTTTCCCCTCTGCTATGTTGAAGTGTTGGTCACTCATGTGCTCTGCTGTGCAGCGGTGTTTCCCCTCTGCTGTGTTGAAGTGTTGGTCACTCTTGTGCTCTGCTGTGCAGCAGTGTTTCCCCTCTGCTATGTTGAAGTGTTGGTCACTCTTATGCTCTGCTGTGCAGCGGTGTTTCCCCTCTGCTATGTTGAAGTGTTGGTCACTCTTATGCTCTGCTGTGCAGCGGTGTTGGACAGTTTCCCCTCTGCTGTGTTGAAGTGTTGGTCACTCTTGTGCTCTGCTGTGCAGCGGTGTTTCCCCTCTGCTATGTTGAAGTGTTGGTCACTCATATGCTCTGCTGTGCAGCGGTGTTTCCCTTCTGCTGTGTTGAAGTGTTGGTCACTCTTGTGCTCTGCTGTGCAGCAGTGTTTCCCCTCTGCTATGTTGAAGTGTTGGTCACTCTTGTGCTCTGCTGTGCAGCGGTGTTTCGCCTCTGCTATGTTGAAGTGTTGGTCACTCTTGTGCTCTGCTATGTTGAAGTGTTGGTCACTCTTGTGCTCTGCTGTGCAGCGGTGTTTCCCCTCTGCTGTGTTGAAGTGTTGGTCACTTTTGTGCTCTGCTGTGCAGCAGTGTTTCCCCTCTGCTATGTTGAAGTGTTGGTCACTCTTGAGCTCTAATGTGCAGCGGTGTTTCCCCTCTGCTGTGTTGAAGTGTTGGTCACTCTTGTGCTCTGCTGTGCAGCAGTGTTTCCCCTCTGCTATGTTGAAGTGTTGGTCACTCTTGTGCTCTGCTGTGCAGCGGTGTTTCCCCTCTGCTATGTTGAAGTGTTGGTCACTCTTGTGCTCTGCTGTGCAGCGGTGTTTCCCCTCTGCTATGTTGAAGTGTTGGTCACTCTTGTGCTCTGCTGTGCAGCGGTGTTTCCCCTCTGCTATGTTGAAGTGTTGGTCACTTTTGTGCTCTGCTGTGCAGCAGTGTTTCCCCTCTGCTATGTTGAAGTGTTGGTCACTCTTATGCTCTGCTGTGCAGCGGTGTTGGACAGTTTGCCCTCTGCTATGTTGAAGTGTTGGTCACTCTTATGCTCTGCTGTGCAGCGGTGTTGGACAGTTTCCCCTCTGCTATGTTGAAGTGTTGGTCACTCTTATGCTCTGCTGTGCAGCGGTGTTGGACAGTTTCCCCTCTGCTGTGTTGAAGTGTTGGTCACTCTTGTGCTCTGCTGTGCAGCGGTGTTTCCCCTCTGCTATGTTGAAGTGTTGGTCACTCTTATGCTCTGCTGTGCAGCGGTGTTTCCCCTCTGCTATGTTGAAGTGTTGGTCACTCTTATGCTCTGCTGTGCAGCGGTGTTGGACAGTTTCCCCTCTGCTGTGTTGAAGTGTTGGTCACTCTTGTGCTCTGCTGTGCAGCGGTGTTTCCCCTCTGCTATGTTGAAGTGTTGGTCACTCATGTGCTCTGCTGTGCAGCGGTGTTTCCCCTCTGCTGTGTTGAAGTGTTGGTCACTCTTGTGCTCTGCTGTGCAGCAGTGTTTCCCCTCTGCTATGTTGAAGTGTTGGTCACTCTTATGCTCTGCTGTGCAGCGGTGTTGGACAGTTTGCCCTCTGCTATGTTGAAGTGTTGGTCACTCTTATGCTCTGCTGTGCAGCGGTGTTTCCTCTCTGCTATGTTGAAGTGTTGGTCACTCTTATGCTCTGCTGTGCAGCGGTGTTTCCCCTCTGCTATGTTGAAGTGTTGGTCACTCTTATGCTCTGCTGTGCAGCGGTGTTGGACAGTTTCCCCTCTGCTGTGTTGAAGTGTTGGTCACTCTTGTGCTCTGCTGTGCAGCAGTGTTTCCCCTCTGCTATGTTGAAGTGTTGGTCACTCTTATGCTCTGCTGTGCAGCGGTGTTTCCCCTCTGCTATGTTGAAGTGTTGGTCACTCTTGTGCTCTGCTGTGCAGCGGTGTTTCCCCTCTGCTATGTTGAAGTGTTGGTCACTCTTGTGCTCTGCTGTGCAGCAGTGTTTCCCCTCTGCTATGTTGAAGTGTTGGTCACTCTTATGCTCTGCTGTGCAGCGGTGTTGGACAGTTTCCCCTCTGCTGTGTTGAAGTGTTGGTCACTCTTGTGCTCTGCTGTGCAGCAGTGTTTCCCCTCTGCTATGTTGAAGTGTTGGTCACTCTTATGCTCTGCTGTGCAGCGGTGTTTCCCCTCTGCTATGTTGAAGTGTTGGTCACTCTTGTGCTCTGCTGTGCAGCGGTGTTTCCCCTCTGCTATGTTGAAGTGTTGGTCACTCTTGTGCTCTGCTGTGCAGCAGTGTTTCCCCTCTGCTATGTTGAAGTGTTGGTCACTCTTATGCTCTGCTGTGCAGCGGTGTTGGACAGTTTGCCCTCTGCTATGTTGAAGTGTTGGTCACTCTTATGCTCTGCTGTGCAGCGGTGTTGGACAGTTTCCCCTCTGCTATGTTGAAGTGTTGGTCACTCTTATGCTCTGCTGTGCAGCGGTGTTGGACAGTTTCCCCTCTGCTGTGTTGAAGTGTTGGTCACTCTTGTGCTCTGCTGTGCAGCGGTGTTTCCCATCTGCTGTGTTGAAGTGTTGGTCACTCTTGTGCTCTGCTGTGCAGCGGTGTTTCCCATCTGCTGTGTTGAAGTGTTGGTCACTCTTGTGCTCTGCTGTGCAGCGGTGTTTCCCCTCTGCTATGTTGAAGTGTTGGTCACTCATGTGCTCTGCTGTGCAGCAGTGTTTCCCCTCTGCTATGTTGAAGTGTTGGTCACTCTTATGCTCTGCTGTGCAGCGGTGTTGGACAGTTTCCCCTCTGCTATGTTGAAGTGTTGGTCACTCTTATGCTCTGCTGTGCAGCGGTGTTGGACAGTTTCCCCTCTGCTGTGTTGAAGTGTTGGTCACTCTTGTGCTCTGCTGTGCAGCAGTGTTTCCCCTCTGCTATGTTGAAGTGTTGGTCACTCTTATGCTCTGCTGTGCAGCGGTGTTGGACAGTTTCCCCTCTGCTGTGTTGAAGTGTTGGTCACTCTTGTGCTCTGCTGTGCAGCAGTGTTTCCCCTCTGCTGTGTTGAAGTGTTGGTCACTCTTATGCTCTGCTGTGCAGCGGTGTTTCCCCTCTGCTATGTTGAAGTGTTGGTCACTCATGTGCTCTGCTGTGCAGCGGTGTTTCCCCTCTGCTGTGTTGAAGTGTTGGTCACTTTTGTGCTCTGCTGTGCAGCAGTGTTTCCCCTCTGCTATGTTGAAGTGTTGGTCACTCTCGTGCTCTGCTGTGCAGCGGTGTTTCCCCTCTGCTATGTTGAAGTGTTGGTCACTCTTGTGCTCTGCTGTGCAGCGGTGTTTCCCCTCTGCTATGTTGAAGTGTTGGTCACTCTTGTGCTCTGCTGTGCAGCGGTGTTTCCCCTCTGCTCTGTTGAAGTGTTGGTCACTCTTGTGCTCTGCTGTGCAGCGGTGTTTCTCCTCTGCTATGTTGAAGTGTTGGTCACTTTTGTGCTCTGCTGTGCAGCAGTGTTTCCCCTCTGCTATGTTGAAGTGTTGGTCACTCTTATGCTCTGCTGTTCAGCGGTGTTGGACAGTTTGCCCTCTGCTATGTTGAAGTGTTGGTCACTCTTATGCTCTGCTGTGCAGCGGTGTTGGAGAGTTTCCCCTCTGCTATGTTGAAGTGTTGGTCACTCTTATGCTCTGCTGTGCAGCGGTGTTGGACAGTTTCCCCTCTGCTGTGTTGAAGTGTTGGTCACTCTTGTGCTCTGCTGTGCAGCGGTGTTTCCCCTCTGCTATGTTGAAGTGTTGGTCACTCATGTGCTCTGCTGTGCAGCAGTGTTTCCCCTCTGCTATGTTGAAGTGTTGGTCACTCATGTGCTCTGCTGTGCAGCGGTGTTGGACAGTTTCCCTTCTGCTATGTTGAAGTGTTGGTCACTTTTGTGCCCTGCTGTGCAGCGGTGTTTCCCCTCTGCTGTGTTGAAGTGTTGGTCACTCTTGTGCTCTACTGTGCAGCCGTGTTTCCCCTCTGCTATGTTGAAGTGTTTGTCACTCATGTGTTCTGCTGTGCAGCGGTGTTTCCCCTCTGCTGTGTTGAAGTGTTGGTCACTCTTGTGCTCTGCTGTGCAGCAGTGTTTCCCCTCTGCTATGTTGAAGTGTTGGTCACTCTTGTGCTCTGCTGTGCAGCAGTGTTTCCACTCTGCTATGTTGAAGTGTTGGTCACTCATGTGCTCTGCTGTGCAGCGGTGTTTCCCATCTGCTGTGTTGAAGTGTTGGTCACTCTTGTGCTCTGCTGTGCAGCGGTGTTTCCCCTCTGCTATGTTGAAGTGTTGGTCACTCATGTGCCCTGCTGTGCAGCGGTGTTTCCCCTCTGCTGTGTTGAAGTGTTGGTCACTCTTGTGCTCTGCTGTGCAGCAGTGTTTCCCCTCTGCTATGTTGAAGTGTTGGTCACTCTTGTGCTCTGCTGTGCAGCGGTGTTTCCCCTCTGCTATGTTGAAGTGTTGGTCACTTTTGTGCTCTGCTGTGCAGCAGTGTTTCCCCTCTGCTATGTTGAAGTGTTGGTCACTCTTATGCTCTGCTGTGCAGCGGTGTTGGACAGTTTGCCCTCTGCTATGTTGAAGTGTTGGTCACTCTTATGCTCTGCTGTGCAGCGGTGTTGGACAGTTTCCCCTCTGCTATGTTGAAGTGTTGGTCACTCTTATGCTCTGCTGTGCAGCGGTGTTGGACAGTTTCCCCTCTGCTGTGTTGAAGTGTTGGTCACTCTTGTGCTCTGCTGTGCAGCGGTGTTTCCCCTCTGCTATGTTGAAGTGTTGGTCACTCATGTGCTCTGCTGTGCAGCGGTGTTTCCCCTCTGCTGTGTTGAAGTGTTGGTCACTCTTGTGCTCTACTGTGCAGCGGTGTTTCCCCTCTGCTGTGTTGAAGTGTTGGTCACTCTTGTGCTCTACTGTGCAGCCGTGTTTCCCCTCTGCTATGTTGAAGTGTTTGTCACTCATGTGTTCTGCTGTGCAGCGGTGTTTCCCCTCTGCTGTGTTGAAGTGTTGGTCACTTTTGTGCTCTGCTGTGCAGCAGTGTTTCCCCTCTGCTATGTTGAAGTGTTGGTCACTCTTGTGCTCTGCTGTGCAGCAGTGTTTCCCCTCTACTATGTTGAAGTGTTGGTCACTCTTGTGCTCTGCTGTGCAGCGGTGTTTCCCCTCTACTATGTTGAAGTGTTGGTCACTCTTGTGCTCTGCTGTGCAGCTGTGTTTCCCCTCTACTATGTTGAAGTGTTGGTCACTCTTGTGCTCTGCTGTGCAGCGGTGTTTCCCCTCTACTATGTTGAAGTGTTGGTCACTCTTGTGCTCTGCTGTGCAGCGGTGTCACTCTTGTGCTCTGCTGTGCAGCGGTGTTTCCCCTCTACTATGTTGAAGTGTTGGTCACTCTTGTGCTCTGCTGTGCAGCGGTGTTTCCCCTCTACTATGTTGAAGTGTTGGTCACTCTTGTGCTCTGCTGTGCAGCGGTGTCACTCTTGTGCTCTGCTGTGCAGCGGTGTTTCCCCTCTACTATGTTGAAGTGTTGGTCACTCTTGTGCTCTGCTGTGCAGCGGTGTCACTCTTGTGCTCTGCTGTGCAGCAGTGTTTCCCCTCTGCTATGTCGTCATTTCTTGGTGCAGTTGTTGTATTTCCTGGTGTTTCTGCCGGCCGTACATCGTGTCCCTGAAGCCATGGTATTGGCTGTGAATAGCTTGGGCCCCTCGGAGTTGTATTGAGGCGGTGGGGCCCGTCCTGTGCCGGTCCCTGCTCTCCCACTCTCACCATCTGTGTCGTGCAGGGCTTTTCTTCCCGCTCATTGTTGGCCACCATTCCTCGGCTTCCTCCCCCTCTAATCGCTGCTCTCGTTCTTTCTCTTCCCGCTGTGTTTTCCGCCTTCTCAGCATTTTCCATTTTCTGATTATTTCTCATTATATTTTCATCTTTCTTGTTCTCTGAGATGCAAATATTTAACTCTATCATCCTTCAAGGTCTGTTACCAGATCTGCGGTCCGGGCTCTGGTGTATGATTGTCTGGGTTCTGGTGTCTGACTGTCCGGGCTCTGGTGTCTGACTGTCCGGGCTCTGGTGTCTGACTGTCCGGGCTCTGGTGTCTGACTGTCCGGGCTCTGGTGTCTGACTGTCTGGGCTCTGGTGTCTGACTGTCCGGGCTCTGGTGTCTGACTGTCCGGGCTCTGGTGTCTGACTGTCCGGGCTCTGGTGTCTGACTGTCTGGGCTCTGGTGTCTGACTGTCCGGGCTCTGGTGTATGACTGTCCGGGCTCTGGTGTCTGATTGTCTGGGTTCTGGTGTCTGACTGTCTGGGCTCTGGTGTCTGACTGTCCGGGCTCTGGTGTCTGACTGTCCGGACTCTGGTGTCTGACTGTCCGGGCTCTGGTGTCTGACTGTCCGGGCTCTGGTGTATGACTGTCCGGGCTCTGGTGTCTGACTGTCCGGGCTCTGGTGTCTGACTGTCCGGGCTCTGGTGTCTGACTGTCCGGGCTCTGGTGTCTGACTGTCTGGGCTCTGGTGTCTGACTGTCCGGACTCTGGTGTCTGACTGTCCGGACTCTGGTGTCTGACTGTCCGGGTTCTGGTGTCTGACTGTCCGGGCTCTGGTGTCTGACTGTCCGGGCTCTGGTGTCTGACTGTCCGGGCTCTGGTGTCTGATTGTCTGGGTTCTGGTGTCTGACTGTCCGGGCTCTGGTGTCTGACTGTCCGGGCTCTGGTGTCTGACTGTCCGGGCTCTGGTGTCTGACTGTCCGGGCTCTGGTGTCTGACTGTCCGGGCTCTGGTGTCTGACTGTCCGGGCCCTGGTGTCTGACTGTCCGGGCTCTGGTGTATGACTGTCCGGGCTCTGGTGTCTGACTGTCCGGGCTCTGGTGTCTGACTGTCCGGGCTCTGGTGTCTGACTGTCCGGGCTCTGGTGTCTGACTGTCCGGGCTCTGGTGTCTGACTGTCCGGGCTCTGGTGTCTGACTGTCCGGGCTCTGGTGTCTGACTGTCCGGGCTCTGGTGTCTGACTGTCCGGGCTCTGGTGTCTGACTGTCCGGGCTCTGGTGTCTGACTGTCCGGGCTCTGGTGTCTGACTGTCCGGGCTCTGGTGTCTGACTGTCCGGGCTCTGGTGTCTGACTGTCCGGGCTTTGGCATCTGACTTTAAATAGGCGCAGTCCTTAAGGTCCCCAATTTTTGGGTGTCCCTCTTTTGGTGACACTTCAAACACCTGGACCTTCCTCCAGGGTCTGGAATCAGCTCTTGACTTACAAATCTACCCAAATGTATAAAGTCAGATGGGACTGTGGTCAGTGGACGGTGGGGTGGTGGTAAGTGGGCGGTCGGTGGTAAGTGGGCAGTGGTCAGTAGATGGTGGGCAGTGCATGGTGGTCAAAGGATGGTGGACAGTGGTTGGTCGTCAGTCGGCGGTGGTCAGTGGTCAGTCGGTGGTGGTCAGTTGGTGGTGGTCAGTGGTCAGTCGGCGGTGGTCAGTGGTCAGTCGGTGGTGGTCAGTCGGCGGTGGTCAGTGGTCAGTCGGCGGTGGTCAGTGGTCAGCCGGCGGTGGTCAGCCGGCGGTGGTCAGTCGGCAGTGGTCAGTCGGCGGTGGTCAGTGGTCAGTCTGCGGTGGTCAGTCGGCGGTGGTCAGTCGGTGGTGGTCTGTGGTCAGTGGTCAGTCGGCGGTGGTCAGTGGTCAGTCGGCGGTGGTCAGTGGTCAGTACGCGGTGGTCAGTGGTCAGTCGGCAGTGGTCTGTGGTCAGTGAGCGGTGGTCAGTGGTCAGTTGGCGGTGGTCAGTGGGCGGTCGGCTGTGGTCAGTTGGCGGTGGTCAGTCGGCTGTGGTCAGTCGGCGGTGGTCAGTGGTCAGTCGGCGGTGGTCAGTTGGCGGTGGTCAGTCGGCGGTGGTCAGTGGTCAGTCGGCGGTGGTCAGTGGTCAGTCGGCGGTGGTCAGTGGTCAGTCGGCGGTGGTCAGTGGTCAGTTGGCGGTGGTCAGTGGTCAGTCGGCGGTGGTCAGTGGTCAGTCGGCGGTGGTCAGTGGTCAGTCGGCGGTGGTCAGTGGTCAGTCGGCGGTGGTCGGTGGTGGTTGGGACGGTTCTCACCATATTTCAGATACATTTTTGAGCTTATATCTGACTTATTTCCCTCTATATTCTGTGTTTTTTTGTGTTGTTCCTCAGTTTTGTGGTAAATGTCGTCTCATCACTTATAAAGCGTCTCCCTCCCCCGATCACTGTAATTAACGAGACGAAGCGGAGGAGCCATAAATACTGACATGATGGGAAAGACTGAAGTGGGGATCAATACTGAGAGTGGAAGGCAATCTCCTGACTAACCTCCACCTCCTGACTAACGTCCACCTCCTGACTAACGTCCACCTCCTGACTAACGTCCACCTCCTGACTAACGTCCACCTCCTGACTAACGTCCACCTCCTGACTAACGTCCACCTCCTGACTAACGTCCACCTCCTGACTAACGTCCACCTCCTGACTAACGTCCACCTCCTGACTAACGTCCACCTCCTGACTAACCTCCATCTCCTGATTAACCTCCATCT
The DNA here is from genome assembly GCF_029499605.1 of Hyla sarda. Lineage (NCBI taxonomy): Eukaryota > Metazoa > Chordata > Amphibia > Anura > Hylidae > Hyla > Hyla sarda. The sequence continues at coordinate 91,198 of NW_026610847.1, read as the reverse complement.
TTCCTTAGTCCAGCACTAGGACCTGATGGCTCTCATCTTCATCTTTCCTTAGTCCAGCACTAGGACCTGATGGCTCTCATCTTCATCTTTCCTTAGTCCAGCACTAGGACCTGATGGCTCTCACCTTCATCTTTTCTTAGTCCAGCACTACGACCTGATGTCTCTCACCTTCATCTTTCCTTAGTCCAGCACTAGGACCTGATGGCTCTCATCTTCATCTTTCCTTAGTCCAGCACTAGGACCTGATGGCTCTCATCTTCATCTTTCCTTAGTCCAGCACTAGGACCTGATGGCTCTCATCTTCATATTTTCTTAGTCCAGCACTAGGACCTGATGTCTCTCACCTTCATCTTTCCTTAGTCCAGCACTAGGACCTGATGGCTCTCATCTTCATCTTTCCTTAGTCCAGCACTAGGACCTGATGGCTCTCACCTTCATCTTTTCTTAGTCCAGCACTAGGACCTGATGGCTCTCATCCTCGTCTTTTCTTAGTCCAGCACTAGGACCTGATGGCTCTCATCTTCGTCTTTCCTTAGTCCAGCACTAGGACCTGATGGCTCTCATCTTGGTCTTTCCTTAGTCCAGCCCTAGGACCTGATGGCTCTCATCTTCATCTTTCCTTAGTCCAGCCCTAGGACCTGATGGCTCTCATCTTCATCTTTCCTTAGTCCAGCACTAGGACCTGATGGCTCTCATCTTCATCTTTCCTTAGTCCAGCACTAGGACCTGATGGCTCTCATCTTCATCTTTCCTTAGTCCAGCACTAGGACCTGATGGCACTCATCTTCATCTTTCCTTAGTCCAGCACTAGGACCTGATAGCTCTCATCTTCATCTTTTCTTAGTCCAGCACTAGGACCTGATGGCTCTCATCTTCATCTTTCCTTAGTCCAGCACTAGGATCTGATGGCTCTCATCTTCATCTTTCTTTAGTCCAGCACTAGGATCTGATGGCTCTCATCTTCATCTTTCCTTAGTCCAGCATTAGGACCTGATGGCTCTCATCTTCATCTTTCTTTTGTCCAGCACTAGGACCTGATGGCTCTCATCTTCATATTTTCTTAGTCCAGCACTAGGACCTGATGGCTCTCACCTTCATCTTTTCTTAGTCCAGCACTAGGACCTGATGGCTCTCACCTTCATCTTTCCTTAGTTCAGCACTAGGACCTGATGGCTCTTATCTTCATCTTTCCTTAGTCCAGCACTAGGACCTGATGGCTCTCATCTTCATATTTCCTTAGTCCAGCACTAGGACCTGATGGCTCTCATCTTCATCTTTCCTTAGTCCAGCACTAGGACCTGATGGCTCTCATCTTCATCTTTCTTTAGTTCAGCACTAGGACCTGATGGCTCTCATCTTCATCTTTCCTTAGTCCAGCACTAGGACCTGATGGCTCTCATCCTCATCTTTCCTTAGTCCAGCACTAGGACCTGGTACTCCCAGTCTTCTTATTTTAGAGGACTCGGTGACCCAAGTTCTGCATTTGTAGGACTAGAGTAACTGATCAGGAGTCTGTGATGTTTTTAGGATTGTTGGCTGAAGCCTGACACCTACAGGCCGGTCCCTGTAACATCAGGTTTATCTGTGAGAAAAGTCAACAACCTGATGGAGGCAAAAAGATAGGACTGGAGGGCATAGAGAATAGGAGGAGGGAGAGGACAGGAGGGCGGAGAGTTCAGGAGGAGGGCTGAGAGGTCAGGAGGAGGGCGGAGAGGACAGGAGGAGGTAGAGGACAGGAGGGCAGGAGGAGGGAGACGGTAGGAGGAGGGAGAGGGCAGAATGAGGGAGAGGGCAGGAGGTCAGGAGGGCGGAGAGATTAGGAGGGCGGAGAGGAGGGCGGAGTGGTCAGGAGGAGGGAGAGGACTGGAGGAGGGAGAGGACTGGAGGAGGGAGAGGACAGGAAGGCGGAGAGGGCAGGATGAGGGAGCAGTCAGGAGGACAGGAGGACGGAGACGGCAGGAGGATGGAGAGGGCAGGAGGGGTCAGGAGGGCTGAGAGGACAGGAGGGCTGAGAGGAAAGGAGGGCGGAGAGGAAAGGAGGGCGGAGAGGAAAGGAGAGCGGAGAGGAAAGGAGAGCGGAGAGGAAAGGAGAGCGGAGAGGAAAGGAGGGCACAGAGGTCGGGAGGGCAGAGAGGCAGGAGGGCGGAGAGGAGAGGACAGGAGGGCAGAGAGGTCAGGAGGGCAGAGAGGTCAGGAGGGCGGAAAGGACAGGAGGGCGGAGAGGTCAGGAGGGCGGAGAGGTCAGGAGGGCGGAGAGGTCAGGAGGCGGGAGAGGACCGGAGGAGGGAGAGGACAGGAGGGCGGAGAGGTCAGGAGGGCTGAGAGGTCAGGAGGAGGGATAGGTCAGGACGGCAGAGAGGACAGGAGGGCGGAGAGGTCAAGAAAGCAGAGAGGTCAGGAGGAATCAAAAGGCAGAAAAATCGAGAGAGCCAGCAATGGAGACAAGAAGATGAAATATTTTTAAGTCTTGGATTTATTGGGTGAGAACTGAACATCTGATCCCAGATCTGTCACCGACCAATATGTTCTGATCCCAGATCTGTCACCGACCAATATGGACTGATCCCAGATCTGTCACCGACCAATATGGACTGATCCCAGGATCTGTCACCGACCAATATGGACTGATCCCAGATCTGTCACCGACAAATGTGGACTTATCCCAGATCTGTCACCGACCATTATGGACTGATCCCAGATCTGTCACCGACCAATGTGGACTGATCCCAGATCTGTCACCGACCAATATGTTCTGATCCCAGATCTGTCACCGACCAATATGGACTGATCCCAGATCTGTCACCGACCAATATGGACTGATCCCAGGATCTGTCACCGACCAATATGGACTGATCCCAGATCTGTCACCGACCAATATGGACTGATCCCAGATCTGTCACCGACCATTATGGACTGATCCCAGATCTGTCACCGACCAATATGGACTGATCCCAGATCTGTCACCGACCAATATGGACTGATCCCAGGATCTGTCACCGACCAATATGGACTGATCCCAGGATCTGTCACCGACCAATATGGACTGATCCCAGATCTGTCACCGACCAATATGGACTGATCCCAGGATCTGTCACCGACCAATATGGACTGATCCCAGATCTGTCACCGACCAATATGGACTGATCCCAGGATCTGTCACCGACCAATATGTTCTGATCCCAGATCTGTCACCGACCAATATGGACTGATCCCAGATCTGTCACCGACCAATATGGACTGATCCCAGGATCTGTCACCGACCAATATGGACTGATCCCAGGATCTGTCACCGACCAATATGGACTGATCCCAGATCTGTCACCGACCATTATGGACTGATCCCAGATCTGTCACCGACCAATATGGACTGATCCCAGGATCTGTCACCGACCAATATGGACTGATCCCAGGATCTGTCACCGACCATTATGGACTGATCCCAGGATCTGTCACCGACCAATATGGACTGATCCCAGGATCTGTCACCGACCAATATGGACTGATCCCAGGATCTGTCACCGACCATTATGGACTGATCCCAGATCTGTCACCGACCAATGTGGACTGATCCCAGATCTGTCACCGACCATTATGGACTGATCCCAGGATCTGTCACCGACCAATATGGACTGATCCCAGGATCTGTCACCGACCAATATGGACTGATCCCAGATCTGTCACCGACCATTATGGACTGATCCCAGGATCTGTCACCGACCAATATGCACTGATCCCAGGATCTGTCACCGACCAATATGGACTGATCCCAGGATCTGTCACCGACCATTATGGACTGATCCCAGATCTGTCACCGACCAATGTGGACTGATCCCAGATCTGTCACCGACCATTATGGACTGATCCCAGGATCTGTCACCGACCAATATGGACTGATCCCAGGATCTGTCACCGACCAATATGGACTGATCCCAGATCTGTCACCGACCATTATGGACTGATCCCAGATCTGTCACCGACCAATATGGACTGATCCCAGATCTGTCACCGACCATTATGGACTGATCCCAGGATCTGTCACGACCGATGTGGACTGATCCCAGGATCTGTCACCAGTTGATATGGACCGGATCCTGATTTTGTCTCTTTAATCCCATCATCATCGATCCCATGACACATTATAATCGGGGTTCTCACTCTTAGTATGGACATGGTGGGGGATCAGGGGGCGCGGCACATGAGGGAATACAGGAAACACTTCAGAATAGGAAGAAGCGGCAGCCATGACATCACAGATCCACGACAGGAAATCACAGATCCACGACAGGAAATCACAGATCCACGACATGACATCACAGATCCAAGACATGACATCACAGATCCACGACATGACATCACAGATCCAAGACATGACATCACAGATCCACGACATGACATCAGCTACAAGGGTTTCTTATCTATAAAAGCAAATGTTCTTATTTATAAACATCAATAATGACAGAATAAAAGAAACAGAGAGCGAATCTGTATTACATGTGATATTATATGGATAGTGTCTGTATTACATGTGATATTATATGGATAGTGTCTGTATTACATGTGTGATATTATATGGATAGTGTCTGTATTACATGTGATATTATATGGATAGTGTCTGTATTACATGTGTGATATTATATGGATAGTGTCTGTATTACATGTGTGATATTATATGGATAGTGTCTGTATTACATGTGTGATATTATATGGATAGTGTCTGTATTACATGTGATGCTATATGGATAGTGTCTGTATTACATGTGTGATATTATATGGATAGTGTCTGTAATACATGTGTGATATTATATGGATAGTGTCTGTATTACATGTGTGATATTATATGGATGGTGTCTGTATTACATGTGATGCTATATGGATAGTGTCTGTATTACATGTGTGATATTATATGGATAGTGTCTGTATTACATGTGTGATATTATATGGATAGTGTCTGTATTACATGTGATATTATATGGATAGTGTCTGTATTACATGTGTGATATTATATGGATAGTGTCTGTATTACATGTGTGATATTATATGGATAGTGTCTGTAATACATGTGTGATATTATATGGATAGTGTCTGTATTACATGTGTGATATTATATGGATGGTGTCTGTATTACATGTGATGCTATATGGATAGTGTCTGTATTACATGTGTGATATTATATGGATAGTGTCTGTATTACATGTGTGATATTATATGGATAGTGTCTGTATTACATGTGATATTATATGGATAGTGTCTGTATTACATGTGTGATATTATATGGATAGTGTCTGTATTACATGTGATATTATATGGATAGTGTCTGTATTACATGTGTGATATTATATGGATAGTGTCTGTATTACATGTGTGATATTATACGGATAGTGTCTGTATTACATGTGTGATATTATATGGATAGTGTCTGTATTACATGTGATATTACATGGATAGTGTCTGTATTACATGTGTGATATTATATGGATAGTGTCTGTATTACATGTGTGATATTATATGGATAGTGTCTGTATTACATGTGTGATATTATATGGATAGTGTCTGTATTACATGTGATATTACATGGATAGTGTCTGTATTACATGTGTGATATTATATGGATAGTGTCTGTATTACATGTGTGATATTATATGAAAAGTGTCTGTATTACATGTGTGATATTATATGGATAGTGTCTGTATTACATGTGATATTACATGGATAGTGTATGTATTACATGTGTGATATTACATGGATAGTGTCTGTATTACATGTGTGTTATTATATGGATAGTGTCTGTATTACATGTGTGATATTATATGGATAGTGTCTGTATTACATGTGTGATATTATATGGATAGTGTCTGTATTACATGTGTGATATTATATGGATAGTGTCAGTATTACATGTGTGATATTATATGGATAGTGTCAGTTTTACATGTGATATTATATGGCTAGTGTCTGTATTACATGTGTGATATTATATGGATAGTGTCTGTATTACATGTGTGATATTATATGGATAGTGTCTGTATTACATGTGATATTATATGGATAGTGTCTGTATTACATGTGATATTATATGGATAGTGTCTGTATTACATGTGATATTATATGGATAGTGTCTGTATTACATGTGTGATAATATATGGATAGTGTCTGTATTACATGTGTGATAATATATGGATAGTGTCTGTATTACATGTGTGATATCATATGGATAGTGTCTGTATTACATGTGTGATATTATATGGATGGTGTCTGTATTACATGTGAGATATTATATGGATAGTGTCTGTATTACATGTGTGATATTATATGGATAGTGTCTGTATTACATGTGATATTATATGGATAGTGTCTGTATTACATGTGATATTATATGGATAGTGTCTGTATTACATGTGTGAAATTATATGGATAGTGTCTGTATTACATGTGTGATGTTATATGGATAGTGTCTGTATTACATATGTGATATTATATGGATAGTGTCTGTATTACATGTGTGATATTATATGGATAGTGTCTGTATTACATGTGTGATATTATATGGATAGTGTCTGTACTACATGTGTGATATTATATGGATAGTGTCTGTAATACATGTGTGATATTATATGGATAGTGTCTGTATTACATGTGTGATATTATATGGATAGTGTCTGTATTACATGTGATATTATATGGATAGTGTCTGTATTACATGTGTGATATTATATGGATAGTGTCTGTATTACATGTGTGAAATTATATGGATAGTGTCTGTATTACATGTGTGATATTATATGGATAGTGTCTGTATTACATGTGTGAAATTATATGGATAGTGTCTGTATTACATATGTGATATTATATGGATAGTGTCTGTATTGCATGTGATGTTATATGGATAGTGTCTGTATTACATGTGTGATATTATATGGATAGTGTCTCTATTACATGTGTGATATTATATGGATAGTGTCTGTATTACATGTGATATATGGATAGTGTCTGTATTACATGTGTGATATTATATGGATAGTGTCAGTATTACATGTGTGAAATTATATGGATAGTGTCTGTATTACATGTGTGATATTATATGGATAGTGTCTGTATTACATGTGATGCTATATGGATAGTGTCTGTATTACATGTGTGATATTATATGGATAGTGTCTGTATTACATGTGATATTATATGGATAGTGTCTGTATTACATGTGTGATATTATATGGATAGTGTCTGTATTACATGTGATATTATATGGATAGTGTCTGTATTACATGTGATATTATATGGATAGTGTCTGTATTACATGTGTGATATTATATGGATAGTGTCTGTATTACATGTGTGATATTATATGGATAGTGTCAGTATTACATGTGATATTATATGGATAGTGTCTGTATTACATGTGTGATATTATATGGATAGTGTCTGTATTACATGTGATATATGGAAAGTGTCTGTATTACATGTGAGATATTATATGGATAGTGTCTGTATTACATGTGTGATATTATATGGATAGTGTCTGTATTACATGTGTGACATTATATGGATAGTGTCTGTATTACATGTGTGATATTATATGGATAGTGTCTGTATTACATGTGATATATCATATGGATAGTGTCTGTATTACATGTGATATATGGATAGTGTCTGTATTACATGTGTGATATTATATGGATAGTGTCTGTATTACATGTGTAATATCATATGGATAGTGTCTGTATTACATGTGATATTATATGGATAGTGTCTGTATTACATGTGTGATAATATATGGATAGTGTCTGTATTACATGTGTGACATTATATGGATAGTGTCTGTATTACATGTGATATTATATGGATAGTGTCTGTATTACATGTGATATTACATGGATAGTGTCTGTATTACATGTGTGAAATTATATGGATAGTGTCTGTATTACATGTGTGATGTTATATGGATAGTGTCTGTATTACATGTGATATATGGATAGTGTCTGTATTACATATGTGATATTATATGGATAGTGTCTGTATTACATGTGTGAAATTATATGGATAGTGTCTGTATTACATGTGATATATGGATAGTGTCTGTATTACATGTGTGATATTATATGGATAGTGTCTGTATTACATGTGTGATATTATATGGATAGTGTCTGTATTACATGTGTGATATTATATGGATAGTGTCAGTATTACATGTGTGAAATTATATGGATAGTGTCTGTATTACATGTGTGATATTATATGGATAGTGTCTGTATTACATGTGTGATATTATATGGATGGTGTCTGTATTACATGTGATGCTATATGGATAGTGTCTGTATTACATGTGTGATATTATATGGATAGTGTCTGTATTACATGTGATATTATATGGATAGTGTCTGTATTACATGTGTGATATTATATGGATAGTGTCTGTATTACATGTAATATTATATGGATAGTGTCTGTATTACATGTGATATTATATGGATAGTGTCTGTATTACATGTGTGATATTATATGGATAGTGTCTGTATTACATGTGTGATATTATATGGATAGTGTCAGTATTACATGTGATATTATATGGATAGTGTCTGTATTACATGTGATATTATATGGATAGTGTCTGTATTACATGTGTGATATTATATGGATAGTGTCTGTATTACATGTGATATTATATGGATAGTGTCTGTATTACATGTGTGATATTATATGGATAGTGTCTGTATTACATGTGTGATATTACATGTGATATTATATGGATAGTGTCTGTATTACATGTGATATTATATGGATAGTGTCTGTATTACATGTGTGATATTATATGGATAGTGTCTGTATTACATGTGATATATGGAAAGTGTCTGTATTACATGTGTGATATTATATGGATAGTGTCTGTATTACATGTGTGATATTATATGGATAGTGTCTGTATTACATGTGTGATATTATATGGATAGTGTCTGTATTACATGTGTGATATTATATGGATAGTGTCTGTATTACATGTGATATATAATATGGATAGTGTCTGTATTACATGTGATATATGGATAGTGTCTGTATTACATGTGTGATATTATATGGATAGTGTCTGTATTACATGTGTGATATTATATGGATAGTGTCTGTATTACATGTGATATTACATGGATAGTGTCTGTATTACATGTGATATTATATGGATAGTGTCTGTATTACATGTGTGATAATATATGGATAGTGTCTGTATTACATGTGTGATATTATATGGATAGTGTCTGTATTACATGTGATATTATATGGATAGTGTCTGTATTACATGTGTGATATTATATGGATAGTGTCTGTATTACATGTGATATTATATGGATAGTGTCTGTATTACATGTGTGATAATATATGGATAGTGTCTGTATTACATGTGTGATAATATATGGATAGTGTCTGTATTACATGTGTGATATATGGATAGTGTCTGTATTACATGTGTGATATTATATGGATAGTGTCTGTACTACATGTGATATTATATGGATAGTGTCTGTATTACATGTGTGATATCATATGGATAGTGTCTGTATTACATGTGTGATATTATATGGATAGTGTCTGTATTACATGTGAGATATTATATGGATAGTGTCTGTATTACATGTGTGATATTATATGGATAGTGTCTGTATTACATGTTTGATATTATATGGATAATGTCTGTATTACATGTGATATTATATGGATAGTGTCTGTATTACATGTGTGATATTATATGGATAGTGTCTGTATTACATGTGTGATATTATATGGATAGTGTCTGTATTACATGTGTGATATTATATGGATAGTGTCTGTATTACATGTGTGATATTATATGGATAGTGTCTGTATTACATGTGTGATATTATATGGATAGTGTCTGTATTACATGTGTGATATTATATGGATAGTGTCTGTATTACATGTGTGATATTATATGGATAGTGTCTGTATTACATGTGTGAAATTATATGTATAGTGTCTTTATTACATGTGTGATGTTATATGGATAGTGTCTGTATTACATGTGATATATGGATAGTGTCTGTATTACATATGTGATATTATATGGATAGTGTCTGTATAACATGTGTGATATTATATGGATAGTGTCTGTATTACATGTGTGATATTATATGGATAGTGTCTGTATTACATGTGATATATCATATGGATAGTGTCTGTATTACATGTGATATATGGATAGTGTCTGTATTACATGTGTGATATTATGTGGATAGTGTCTGTATTACATGTGTAATATCATATGGATAGTGTCTGTATTACATGTGTGATATTATATGGATAGTGTCTGTATTACATGTGTGATATTATATGGATAGTGTCTGTATTACATTTGTGATATTATATGGATAGTGTCTGTATTACATGTGTAATATCATATGGATAGTGTCTGTATTACATGTGTGATATTATATGGATAGTGTCTGTATTACATGTGTGATATTATATGGCTAGTGTCTGTATTACATGTGATATATGGATAGTGTCTGTATTACATGTGATATATGGATAGTGTCTGTATTACATGTGTGATATTATATGGATAGTGTCTGTATTACATGTGATATTATATGGATAGTGTCTGTATTACATGTGTGAAATTATATGGATAGTGTCTGTATTACATGTGTGATGTTATATGGATAGTGTCTGTATTACATGTGTGATATTATATGGATAGTGTCTGTATTACATGTGTGATATTATATGGATAGTGTCTGTATTACATGTGTGATATTATATGGATAGTGTCTGTATTACATGTGATATTATATGGATAGTGTCTGTATTACATGTGATATTATATGGATAGTGTCTGTATTACATGTGATATTATATGGATAGTGTCTGTATTACATGTGTGATATTATATGGATAGTGTCTGTATTACATGTGATATTATATGGATAGTGTCTGTATTACATGTGATATGATATGGATAGTGTCTGTATTACATGTGTGATATTATATGGATAGTGTCTGTATTACATGTGTGATATTATATGGATAGTGTCTGTATTACATGTGTGATATTATATGGATAGTGTCTGTATTACATGTGATATTATATGGATAGTGTCTGTATTACATGTGATATTATATGGATAGTGTCTGTATTACATGTGATATTATATGGATAGTGTCTGTATTACATGTGTGATATTATATGGATAGTGTCTGTATTACATGTGATATTATATGGATAGTGTCTGTATTACATGTGATATTATATGGATAGTTTCTGTATTATATGTGTGATATTATATGGATAGTGTCTGTATTTCATGTGTGATATTATATGGATAGTGTCTGTACTACCTGTGATATTATATGGATGGTGTCTGTATTACCTTTGATATTATATGGATAGTGTCTGTACTACCTGTGATATTATATGGATAGTGTCTGTATTACATGTGATATATGGATAGTGTCTGTACTACCTGTGATATTATATGGATAGTGTCTGTACTACCTGTGATATTATATGGATAGTGTCTGTATTACCTGTGATATTATATGGATAGTGCCTGTATTACATGTGTGATATTATATGGATAGTGTCTGTATTATATGTGTGATATTATATGGATAGTGTCTGTACTACCTGTGATATTATATGGATAGTGTCTGTATTACATGTGATATTATATGGATAGTGTCTGTATTACATGTGATATGACATGGATAGTGTCTGTATTACATGTGATATTATATGGATAGTGTCTGTATTTCATGTGTGATATTATATGGATAGTGTCTGTATTACATGTGATATTATATGGATAGTGTCTGTATTACCTGTGATATTATATGGATAGTGCCTGTATTACATGTGTCATATTGCACAGTTAGCATGTATATTACATATTTGGATGCTGTATGATGGTGACCCCATGCTGACCTGTACAGATGACTCCCGCGTCCTGTGAGTGGGTACAGAGACTGTTCTTGGACACGACTCCTCCGCACTGGGATAGTGATGACTCTGTGCCGTTACAGAACAGTTTTTCCAGCCATATTGTTCCAGACCCCGGGCTGAAATACGCTTCTCCGAGAGCCTGTTGTGCAGGTCCACAGCCAATGTGTCGGCACACCACATGGGCATCAGAGAGATCCCACGTGTCATCACACACGGTGCCCCAGGCCTGGTTATAGAAGACCTCCACCCGTCCTGAGCACGAGGAGTTCCCACCGACCAGTCTGACCCTGGATATCCCTACAGGAGAAGATGTAAGTGAGAGATGTGCAGACCCACAGCCCACGTGTCCTCCACATTCTACACACAGAGCCAACCCTACAGGATGGAGACATTGGATGATGACCCTGTGATAACACTACAGGATGGAGACATTGGATGATGACCCTGTGATAACACTACAAGATGGAGACATTGGATGATGACCCTGTGATAACACTACAGGATGGAGACATTGGATGATGACCCTGTGATAACACTACAGGATGGAGACATTGGATGATGACCCTGTGATAACCCTACAGGATGGAGACATTGGATGATGACCCTGTGATAACACTACAGGATGGAGACATTGGATGATGACCCTGTGATAACACTACAAGATGGAGACATTGGATGATGACCCTGTGATAACACTACAAGATGGAGACATTGGATGATGACCCTGTGATAACACTACAGGATGGAGACATTGGATGATGACCCTGTGATAACCCTACTGGATGGAGACATTGGATGATGACCCTGTGATAACACTACAGGATGGAGACATTGGATGATGACCCTGTGATAACACTACAGGATGGAGACATTGGATGATGACCCTGTGATAACCCTACAAGATGGAGACATAGGATGATGACCCTGTGATAACCCTACTGGATGGAGACATTGGATGATGACCCTGTGATAACACTACAGGATGGAGACATTGGATGATGACCCTGTGATAACACTACAAGATGGAGACATAGGATGATGCCCCTGTGATAACCCTACAGGATGGACACATTGGATGATGACCCTGTGATAACCCTACAGGATGGAGACATTGGATGATGACCCTGTGATAACACTACAGGATGGACACATTGGATGATGACCCTGTGATAACCCTACAGGATGGAGACATTGGATGATGACCCTGTGATAACACTACAGGTTGGAGACATTGGATGATGACCCTGTGATAACACTACAGGATGGACACATTGGATGATGACCCTGTGATAACACTACAAGATGGAGACATTGGATGATGACCCTGTGATAACACTACAGGATGGAGACATTGGATGATGTCCCTGTGATAACACTACAGGATGGAGACATTGGATGATGACCCTGTGATAACACTACAGGTTGGAGACATTGGATGATGACCCTGTGATAACCCTACAGGATGGAGACATTGGATGATGACCCTGTGATAACCCTACAAGATGGAGACATTGGATGATGACCCTGTGATAACCCTACAGGATGGAGACATTGGATGATGACCCTGGGATAACCCTACAAGATGGAGACATTGGATGATGACCCTGTGATAACCCTACAGGATGGAGACATTGGATGATGACCCTGTGATAACACTACAGGTTGGACACATTGGATGATGACCCTGTGATAACACTACAGGATGGACACATTGGATGATGACCCTGTGATAACGCTACTGGATGGAGACATTGGATGATCACCCTGTGATAACACTACAGGATGGAGACATTGGATGATGACCCTGTGATAACACTACAGGATGGAGACATTGGATGATGACCCTGTGATAACCCTACAAGATGGAGACATTGGATGATGACCCTGTGATAACACTACAGGATGGAGACATTGGATGATGACCCTGTGATAACACTACAGGATGGAGACATTGGATGATGACCCTGTGATAACCCTACAGGATGGAAACATTGGATGATGACCCTGTGATAACCCTACAGGAGAAGATGTAAGTGTGAGATGTGGGGACCCACAGCCCACGTGTCCTCCACATTCTACAGACAGAGCCAACCCTACTGGATGGAGACATTGGATGATGACCCTGTGATAACCCTACAGGATGGAGACATTGGATGATGACCCTGTGATAACCCTACAGGATGGACACATTGGATGATGACCCTGTGATAACACTACAAGATGGAGACATTGGATGATGACCCTGTGATAACCCTACAGGATGGACACATTGGATGATGACCCTGTGATAACCCTACAGGATGGAGACATTGGATGATGACCCTGTGATAACCCTACAGGATGGACACATTGGATGATGACCCTGTGATAACCCTACAGGATGGACACATTGGATGATGACCCTTTGATTCTGACTACAGGATTCAGAATCTGTCAGTAGTGCGGCTTAAGGCTTTGGGCCTTCACTTCTGGATTTTCATACCTGTTTGTGAACAGAAAACCTCGGCTTCCAAGGCCTCGCATGTGTGTCCTTTGGATAAGACAGCGCTGCATTCGGACAGACGTGCTTCATGTCCAGCACAGAAGACACTGCGCACATCAGATTGCGGAAATGTACCCTTAGGTATTGACACTTTCTTGACATGAGCGCGCTCAATAGCAAGGCCGCAGCCCAGCTGCCTACATAGCACGGCCTCCGCCTCCACGTTCCATTCAAAGGCAGGAATCAGGTTCCATTTATTGTCCTGGAATATTTTCACTTTCCCGGAACACGGGCTGTTTCTCCCCTCTAAAGTGACCTTGGATATAGCTGGAGAAGACACAGAGGAGAAGATGGTGAGGAAAAAAAAGACAGGGAGCTGGACTGTTGAGGACCATCTAGTGGTGTAGAGGTGTCTACTATGAGATCTACAGGAGATATCAGTGGTAGAGCTGAGTTATGGAGGACCATCTAGTGGTGTAGATGTGTCTACTATGAGATCTACAGAAGATATCAGTGGTGGGGCTGAGTTATGGAGGACCATCTGGTTGTGTGGATGTGTCTACTATGAGATCTACTGGAAATATCAGTGGTGGGGTGGAGTTATGGAGGACCATCTGGTGGTGTGGATGTGTCTACTATGAGATCTACAGAAGATATCAGTGGTAGAGCTGAGGTATGGAGGACCATTTGGTGGTGTGGATGTTTCTACTATGAGATCTACAGGAGATATCAGTGGTAGAGCTGAGTTATGGAGGACCATCTGGTGGTGTGGATGTATCTACAATGCGATCTACAGAAGATATCAGTGGTTGAGCCTAGTTATAGAGGACCATCTGCTGGTGTGGATGTGTCTACTATGAGATCTACAGGAGATATCAGTGGTAGAGCTGAGTTATGGAGGACCTTCTGGTTGTGTGGATGTGTCTACTATGAGATCTACAGGAGATATCAGTGGTGGGGCTGAGTTATGGAGGACCATCTGGTTGTGTAGATGTGTCTACTATGAGATCTACAGGAGATATCAGTGGTGGGGCTGAGTTATGGAGGACCATCTGGTGGTGTGGATGTGTCTACTATGAGATCTACAGGAGATATCAGTGGTAGAGCTGAGTTATGGAGGACCATCTGGTTGTGTAGATGTGTCTACTATGAGATCTACAGGAGATATCAGTGGTAGAGCTGAGTTATGGAGGACCTTCTGGTTGTGTGGATGTGTCTACTATGAGATCTACAGGAGATATCAGTGGTAGAACTGAGTTATGGAGGACCATCTGGTTGTGTAGATGTGTCTACTATGAGATCTACAGGAGATATCAGTGGTGGGGCTGAGATATGGAGGACCATCTGGTGGTGTGGATGTGTCTACTATGAGATCTACAGAAGATGTCAGTGGTGGAGCTGAGTTATGGAGGACCATCTGCTGGTGTGGATGTGTCTACTATGAGATCTACAGAAGATATCAGTGGTAGAGCTGAGTTATGGAGGACCATCTGGTGTTGTGGATGTGTCTACTATGAGATCTACTGGAAATATCAGTGGTGGGGTTGAGTTATGGAGGACCATCTGCTGGTGTGGATGTGTCTACTATGAGATCTACAGGAGATATCAGTGGTAGAGCTGAGTTATGGAGGACCATCTGGTGTTGTGGATGTGTCTACTATGAGATCTACAGAAGATATCAGTGGTGGTGCTGAGATATGGAGGACCATCTGGTGGTGTGGATGTGTCTACTATGAGATCTACAGGAGATATCAGGGGTGGGGCTGAGTTATGGAGGACCATCTGGTGGTGTGGATGTGTCTACTATGAGATCTACAGGAGATATCAGTGGTTGAGCCTAGTTATGGAGGACCATCTGGTGGTGTGGATGTTTCTACTATGAGATCTACAGAAGATATCATTGGTGGGGCTGAGTTATAGAGGACCATCTGGTGGTGTGGATGTGTCTACTATGAAATCTACAGAAGATATCAGTGGTAGAGCTGAGTTATGGAGGACCCTCTGGTGTGTGGATGTGTGTGCTATGAGATCTAAAGGAGATATTAGTGGTGGGGCTGAGTTATGGAGGACCATCTGGTGGTGTGGATGTGTCTACTATGAGATCTACAGAAGATATCAGTGGTGGGGCTGAGTTATAGAGGACCATCTGGTGGTGTGGATGTGTCTACTATGAAATCTACGGAAGATATCAGTGGTAGAGCTGAGTTATGGAGGACCATTTGGTGGTGTGGAGGTTTCTACTATGAGATCTACAGAAGATATCAGTGGTAGAGCTGAGTTATGGAGGACCATCTGGTGGTGTGGATGTATCTACAATGCGATCTACAGAAGATATCAGTGGTGGGGCTGATTTATGGAGGACCATCTGCTGGTGTGGATGTTTCTACTATGAGATCCACAGGAGATATCAGTGGTGGGGCTGAGTTATGGAGGACCATCTGGTGTTGTGGATGTTTCTACTATGAGATCTACAGAAGATATCATTGGTGGGGCTGTGTTATGGAGGACCATCTGGTGTTGTGGATGTATCTACTATGAGATCTACAGAAGATATCAGTGGTGGGGCTGAGTTATAGAGGACCATCTGGTGGTGTGGATGTATCTACAATGCGATCTACAGAAGATATCAGTGGTAGAGCTGAGTTATGGAGGACCATCTGGTGGCGTGGATGTTTCTACTATGAGATCTACAGAAGATATCATTGGTGGGGCTGTGTTATGGAGGACCATCTGGTGTTGTGGATGTATCTACAATCAGATCTGCAGAAGATATCAGTGGTAGAGCTGAGTTATGGAGGACCATCTGGTGGTGTGGATGTGTGTGCTATGAGATCTACAGAAGATATCAGTGGTGGGGCTGAGTTATGAAGGACCATCTGGTGTGTGGATGTTTCTACCATGAAATCTACAGATGATATCAGTGGTGGGGCTTAGTTATAGAGGACCATCTGGTGGTGTGGATGTGTCTACTATTAACTTATGGTCATCAAACCATTAAACATTCCTGGTCCCCTATGGATGCACTTGGAGTACATGGCACAACCCTCAGTGGTGATGGTACCTGAGGTGGAGCAGACGATTCCTGCTTGGATATTGTGCAGACATGGCTGTGCGTTCCAGACACTGATCCTGCAGTCAGATATCTTAGATTCTGACCCCAAACAATGTGTCTCCTCCACCATCCTCTGCCGGGCGCCATCTTCTCCCACTATGTTTTCCTGGATTTTAATGAGAGGTCCACAGCCCATCTGTCTGCATACGACTGAAGCTTCTCGCACATCAAAATTCCAGAGGCAGAATCTACTCCATGTGTTATTGAGGGAAACTTCCACCATCCCATCACAAGGACCAGAGCCACCGATTAATCGGATGTTACCGACACCTGTGTAGTAGGAGGAACGTCATGCTGGTAATATGGTAGAACATCTGTACTAGGTTCCTATAATACTCACCAGATGACAAGCAGCTGACCCCTGCGCTACTCCGAGGTGTCGCTGGGTCCGCTTCCATCCACCTTCCCAGTAAACACTGGGAAACATCATTCTCGTCTCCAGTACAGTCCACCAGCTGCAGGAAATGACCAGATGCCGTCCCGAATGCATCTCCTCTCATGGCCTCCAGAGAAGGTCCACAACCCAGCTGCCGGCAGACAACATCCGCTCCGTGCCGGTCCCAACGTTCGTCACTCAACCAGCCCCAGGTATCATTGTAGAGAAGTTCCACTCTCCCCCGGCAGTGGTCACCACCACCCGCCACCCGGACCTGAGACAAGACTGGAGAAGAGGGGTCAGAAATCAGGTCTTATCCAACCATAAGTTGGACGAGGAAGGAATCTCTTCAGGTTTCACAACATCTAAGATGGTCTTGAACACCATACTTTACATCCTCGTAGTTCTAGAGCACTATGGGTAATGACAATCAGCACTCGGGGATAGATACTGTATCTGCCCCAAAATGGTCATCCCTTTCTCCATAGAGTTAGAGAAGAAGGATGTCTGTGCCATATAAGCAGACCATTCGGTTGTAGAGAGGCTAGGGTTGCCACCTGGCTGGTATTTTACCTGCACAGCCGGTGTTTTGGTCACCCTGCCGGTATTTATCCAACCAATCCTCCAACTCCTGGCATATTGCACCACATACTATACCAGTGTTTCCCAACTAGAGCGCCTCCAGCTGTTGCAAAACGACAACTGCTGGGAGTTCTAGTTTTGCAACAGCTGGAGGCACATCTGTTTAGGAAACATTGACCTATACTATGATATAATCCAACATGCTGGGAGTTGTAGTTTTGCAACAGCTGGAGGTCCCCCTGGATGGAAAACACTGACCTATACTATATACTACTACATAGTCCAACATGCTGGGAGTTGTAGTTTTTCAACAGCTGGAGGCACTCCTGGATGGAAAACACTGACCTATACTATATACTACTATATAGTCCAACATTCTGACATGCTGGGAGTTGTAGTTTTGCAACAGCTGGAGGCACCCTTTGTTGGGAAACACTGACCTATACTATATACTACTATATAGTCCAACATGCTAGGAGTTGTAGTATTCGTTTGGGGCAGCTGCTGAGCCACAGGCTGTATCAGGGCATGCTGGGAGTTGTAGTTAGTAACTAACTGCAACTCCCAAATTTAATTAAAAAAATCTCTCAAAAAGTCCCAGATCGGGGCACAAAAATGACCCTCATACAGGCCCCATATACGAAGAAATAAAAAAGTTATAGGGGTCAGAATAGGCCAAAATTTGACCCGCTTATGTGTATCCTGTGATGTCAGGCATATATAATTAATTATGCAAATTAGCATGGCCGGTATTTTTCTCTATGCAGAGACCCATAGAGACAGGAGATCCTTGGAGCGGGCGGCGGGGGGTTGTGACGTCACGACCACGCCCCTTGTGACATCACACCATGCCTCCTCAATGCAAGTCTATGGGAGGGGGGCGTGGCAACTGCCACGCCCCCTCCCATAGACTTGCATTGAGGGGGCATGGTGAGATGTCACGAGGGGCGTGGTCGTGACTTCACGAATGCTGGGTGCTGCACAGAGATTGTGGGGGTCCCCCGTGATGAGATATCTTATCCCCTATCCTTGGTATAGGGGACAAGATGTCTAGGGGTGGAGTACCCCTTTAAGTCAGGACACTTACGAGCTTTCTTGGCACGTCTTTCCTTCCCCTCAATGCTGCGACACACCGACCGTGTCAATGCGGACAGGGCTCCGTCAAGGCTTGGGTACTCCAGAATGTTATATAAATGGGTCTTTAGTGGGTAGGACACAATATCATTGAATTCATGGTTCTGGAATCTTCTGCCTCCCACCACAAATATCTCCACCCCGGCTCTCTTCAGTTTGTGGATCTTGGGCTTCATAAACAGGTAGGGTTCCTGGCCATCAAGCATGAGGATGAGGATGTGTGGCTTGTGGGCAGTGTCGGGCTGTGGTCTCCATGTCATGAAGTTAATAAAACTAACGATGTAATTCTTCTGTGTGATATACCTGACCGGCCCCCGATAGGTGCCATAATATTCCTGGATGTTCTTGTAGTCGAAGTCGTGCAGGTGCAGCCTCGGCTGCTGGTTGGTGACATTCTGAACATCTTCTACAAACCTCGTGAACGTCCCCAATTCATGCTGATTTTTGCCATAGTTGAAGTAATCACAGAAGATGACGATCTCTGCAGATCTGTGGACCCCATGAGAACAACCTGCAAGAGACGAGCACAACGTAATATAGGTTACTATTGATCATATGACCTGTAAAAGTGCAACTTTGTTAATCACATGTTTTGTTCTGAGGTCAGCCTATAGTCCAATGCAAGGAAACATTAAAAAAACATTTCCATGGCAGAATATGTTAGAGTAGAGGTCTATGAGTAGAATTGTCAGGTTTGGACAGAAGAGTCTGGTACGAGCAGGAGAAAGGTCAGGTATGAGCAGGAGAAGGGTCAGTTATGAGCAAGATAAAGGTCAGGTATGAGCAGGAGAAGGGTCAGTTATGAGCAAGAGAAGGGTCATGTATGAGCAGGAGAAGGGTCAGATATGAGCAGGAGAAGGGTCAGATATGAGCAAGAGAAGGGTCATGTATGAGCAGGAGAAGGGTCATGTATGAGCAAGAGAAGGGTCAGGTATGAGCAGGAGAAGGGTCAGATATGAGCAGGAGAAGGGTCAGGTATGAGCAAGAGAAGGGTCAGGTATGAGCAAGAGAAGGGTCAGGTATGAGCAAGAGAAGGGTCAGGTATGAGCAAGAGGGGGGTCAGGTACGAGCAAGAGAAGGGTCAGGTACGAGCAGGAGAAGGGTCAGGTACGAGCAGGAGAAGGGTCAGGTACGAGCAGGAGAAGGGTCAGGTACGAGCAGGAGAAGGGTCAGGTACGAGCAGGAGAAGGGTCAGGTACGAGCAGGAGAAGGGTCAGGTACGAGCAGGAGAAGGGTCAAATACGAGCAAGAGAAGGGTCAAATACGAGCAAGAGAAGGGTCAGGTATGAGCAGAAGAAGGGTCAGGTATGAGCAGAAGAAGGGTCAGGTATGAGCAAGAGGGGGGTCAGGTATGAGCAGGAGAAGGGTCAGGTATGAGCAGGAGAAGGGTCAGGTATGAGCAGGAGAAGGGTCAGGTATGAGCAGGAGAAGGGTCAGGTATGAGCAAGAGAAGGGTCAGGTATGAGCAGGAGAAGGGTCAGGTATGAGCAGGAGAAGGGTCAGGTATGAGCAGGAGAAGGGTCAGGTATGAGCAGGAGAAGGGTCAGGTATGAGCAGGAGAAGGGTCAGGTATGAGCAGGAGAAGGGTCAGGTATGAGCAGGAGAAGGGTCAGGTATGAGCAGGAGAAGGGTCAGGTATGAGCAGGAGAAGGGTCAGGTATGAGCTAGAGAGGGGTCAGGTATTATCTTAAGGGTTGTGTATGAGCAGGAGAGGGGTCATGTATGATCTGAAGGGTTGTGTATGAGCAGGAGAAGGGTCATGCATGAGCAAGAGAGGGGTCAGGTGTGATCTGAAGGGTTGTGTATGAGCAAGAGAAGAGTCACGTATGAGCAAGAGAGGGATCAGGTATGATCTGAAGGGTTGTGTATGAGCAAGAGAAGAGTCACATATGAGCAAGAGAGGGGTCAGGTATGATCTGAAGGGTTGTGTATGAGCAGGAGAAGGGTCAAGTATGATCTGAAGGGTTGCGTATGAGTAGAGGAATCAGGTATGAATAAGAGAAGGGTCAGGTATGAGGAGAAGGGTCAGGTATGAACAAGAGAAGGGTCAGGTATATAGAGAAGGGTCAGGTATGAGGAGAAGGGTCAGGTATGAACAAGAGAAAGGTCAGGTATGAACAAGAGAAGGGTAAGGTGTGAGCAGGAGAAGGGTCAGGTATGAGCAGGAAAAGGGTCATGTGTGAGCAGGACAGGTCTATAGGTTGGTGTAGGGTCAGGTATGAGCAGGACAGGTCTGTTGGTTGGTGTAGGTTCAGGTATGAGCAGGACAGGTCTATAGGTTGGTGTAGGGTCAGGTGTGAGGAGAAGGGTCAGGTATGAAGAGATGGGTCAGGTATGAGCAGTACATGTCTATTGGTTAGTCTACGGTAAGGATGAGGAGAAGGGTCAGGTATGAGCAGGACAGGTCTATTGGTTGGTGTAGGGTCAGGTAGGAGGAGGGTCAGGTATGAGCAGGACAGGTCTATAGATTGGTGTAGGGTCAGGTGTGAGCAGGACATATCTATTGGTTGGTGTAGGGTCAGATGTGAGCAGGACAGGTCTAATGGTTGTTGTAGGGACAGGAATGAGCAGGACATGTCTATTGGTTTGTGTAGGGTCAGGTATGAGCAGGACAGGTCTGTTGGTTGGTGTAGGGTCAGGTATGATCAGGACAGGTCTATTGGTTGGTGTAGGGTCAGGTATGATCAGGATAGGTCTATAGGTTGGTGTAGGGTCAGGTATGAGGAGGACAGGTCTATTGGTTGGTGTAGGGGCAGGTATGATCAGGATTGGTCTATAGGTTGGTGTAGGGTCAGGTATGAGCAGGACAGGTCTATTTGTTGGTGTAGGGTCAGGTATGAGGAGGACAGGTCTATTGGTTGGTGTAGGGTCAGGTATGAGAAGGACAAGTCTATAGGTTGGTGTAGGGTCAGGTATGAGCAGGACATGTCTATTGGTTGGTGTAGGGTCAGGTGTGAGGAGAAGGGTCAGGTATGAAGAGATGGGTCAGGTATGAGCAGTACATGTCTATTGGTTGGTGTACGGTAAGGATGAGGAGAAGGGTCAGGTATGAGCAGGACAGGTCTATTGGTTGGTGTAGGGTCAGGTATGAGGAGGAGGGTCAGGTATGAGCAGGACAGGTCTATAGATTGGTGTAGGGTCAGGTGTGAGCAGGACATATCTATTGGTTGGTGTAGGGTCAGATATGAGCAGGACAGGTCTAATGGTTGTTGTAGGGACAGGAATGAGCAGGACATGTCTATTGGTTTGTGTAGGGTCAGGTATGAGCAGGACAGGTCTGTTGGTTGGTGTAGGGTCAGGTATGATCAGGACAGGTCTATTGGTTGGTGTAGGTTCAGGTATGATCAGGATAGGTCTATAGGTTGGTGTAGGGTCAGGTATGAGCAGGACAGGTCTATTGGTTGGTGTAGGGTCAGGTATGAGGAGGACAGGTCTATTGGTTGGTGTAGGGTCAGGTATGAGAAGGACAGGTCTATAGGTTGGTGTAGGGTCAGGTATGAGCAGGACATGTCTATTGGTTGGTGTAGGGTCAGGTATGAGGAGGACATGTCTGTTGGTTGGTGTAGGGTCAGGTATGAGCAGGACAGGTCTATAGGTTGGTGTAGGGTCAGGTGTGAGGAGAAGGGTCAGGTATGAAGAGATGGGTCAGGTATGAGCAGTACATGTCTATTGGTTGGTGTACGGTAAGGGTGAGGAGAAGGGTCAGGTGTGAGCAGGACAGGTCTATTGGTTGGTGTAGGGTCAGGTATGAGGAGGAGGGTCAGGTATGAGCAGGACAGGTCTATAGATTGGTGTAGGGTCAGGTGTGAGCAGGACATATCTATTGGTTGGTGTAGGGTCAGATGTGAGCAGGACAGGTCTAATGGTTGGTGTAGGGTCAGATGTGAGCAGGACAGGTCTAATGGTTGTTGTAGGGACAGGAATGAGCAGGACATGTCTATTGGTTTGTGTAGGGTCAGGTATGAGCAGGACAGGTCTGTTGGTTGGTGTAGGGTCAGGTATGATCAGGACAGGTCTATTGGTTGGTGTAGGGTCAGGTATGAGAAGGACAGGTCTATAGGTTGGTGTAGGGTCAGGTATGAGCAGGACAGGTCTATAGGTTGGTGTAGGGTCAGGTATGAGCAGGACAGGTCTATTGGTTGGTGTAGGGTCAGGTATGAGGAGGACAGGTCTATTGGTTGGTGTAGGGTCAGGTATGAGAAGGACAGGTCTATAGGTTGGTGTAGGGTCAGGTATGAGCAGGACATGTCTATTGGTTGGTGTAGGGTCAGGTATGAGGAGGACAGGTCTGTTGGTTTGTGTAGGGTCAGGTATGAGCAGGACAGGTCTATTGGTTGGTGTAGGGTCAGGTATGAGCAGGACAGGTCTATTGGTTGGTGTAGGGTCAGGTATGAGCAGGACAGGTCTGTTGGTTGGTGTAGGGTCAGGTATGAGCAGGACAGGTCTATTGGTTGGTGTAGGGTCAGGTATGAGGAGGACATGTCTATTGGTTGGTGTAGGGTCAGGTATGAGGAGGACAGGTCTATTGGTTGGTGTAGGGTCAGGTATGAGGAGGACAGGTCTGTTGGTTGGTGTAGGGTCAGGTATGAGCAGGACAGGTCTATTGGTTGGTGTAGGGTCAGGTAGGAGCAGGACAGGTCTATAGGTTAGTGTAGGGTCAGGTATGAGGAGGACAGGTCTGTTGGTTGGTGTATGGTCAGGTATGAGCAGGACAGGTCTATTGGTTGGTGTAGGGTCAGGTATGAGGAGGACAGGTCTATTGGTTGGTGTAGGGTCAGGTATGAGGAGGACAGGTCTATTGGTTGGTGTAGGGTCAGGTATGAGGAGGACAGGTCTATTGGTTGGTGTATGGTCAGGTATGAGCAGGACAGGTCTATTGGTTGGTGTAGGGTCAGGTATGAGGAGGACAGGTCTGTTGGTTGGTGTAGGGTCAGGTATGAGGAGGACAGGTCTATTGGTTGGTGTAGGGTCAGGTATGAGGAGGACAGGTCTATAGGTTGGTGTAGGGTCAGGTATGAGCAGGACAGGTCTATTGGTTGGTGTAGGGTCAGGTATGAGGAGGACAGGTTTATTGGTAGGTGTAGGGTCAGGTATGAGGAGGACAGGTCTATAGGTTGGTGTAGGGTCAGGTATGAGGAGGACAGGTCTGTTGGTTGGTGTAGGGTCAGGTATGAGGAGGACAGGTTTATTGGTAGGTGTAGGGTCAGGTATGAGGAGGACAGGTCTATAGGTTGGTGTAGGGTCAGGTATGAGGATGACAGGTCTGTTGGTTGGTGTAGGGTCAGGTATGAGGAGGACAGGTCTATTGGTAGGTGTAGGGTCAGGTATGAGGAGGACAGGTCTATAGGTTGGTGTAGGGTCAGGTATGAGCAGGACATGTCTATTGGTTGGTGTAGGGTCAGGTATGAGGAGGACAGGTTTATTGGTTGGTGTAGGGTCAGGTATGAGGAGGACAGGTCTATTGGTTGGTGTATGGTCAGGTATGAGCAGGACAGGTCTATTGGTTGGTGTAGGGTCAGGTATGAGGAGGACAGGTCTATTGGTTGGTGTAGGGTCAGGTATGAGGAGGACAGGTCTATTGGTTGGTGTAGGGTCAGGTATGAGGAGGACAGGTCTATTGGTTGGTGTATGGTCAGGTATGAGCAGGACAGGTCTATTGGTTGGTGTAGGGTCAGGTATGAGGAGGACAGGTCTGTTGGTTGGTGTAGGGTCAGGTATGAGGAGGACAGGTCTATTGGTTGGTGTAGGGTCAGGTATGAGGAGGACAGGTCTATAGGTTGGTGTAGGGTCAGGTATGAGCAGGACAGGTCTATTGGTTGGTGTAGGGTCAGGTATGAGGAGGACAGGTCTATTGGTAGGTGTAGGGTCAGGTATGAGGAGGACAGGTCTATAGGTTGGTGTAGGGTCAGGTATGAGCAGGACATGTCTATTGGTTGGTGTAGGGTCAGGTATGAGGAGGACAGGTTTATTGGTTGGTGTAGGGTCAGGTATGAGGAGGACTGGTCTATTGGTTGGTGTAGGGTCAGGTGTGAGCAGGACAGGTCTATTGGTTGGTGTAGGGTCAGGTATGAGGAGGACAGGTCTATTGGTTGGTGTAGGGTCAGGTATGAGGAGGACAGGTCTATTGGTTGGTGTAGGGTCAGGTATGAGCAGGACAGGTCTATTGGTTGGTGTAGGGTCAGGTATGAGGAGGACAGGTCTATTGGTTGGTGTAGGGTCAGGTATGAGGAGGACAGGTTTATTGGTTGGTGTAGGGTCAGGTATGATCAGGACATGTCTATTGGTTGGTGTAGGGTCAGGTATGAGGAGGACAGGTTTATTGGTTGGTGTAGGGTCAGGTATGAGGAGGACTGGTCTATTGGTTGGTGTAGGGTCAGGTGTGAGCAGGACAGGTCTATTGGTTGGTGTAGGGTCAGGTATGAGGAGGACAGGTCTATTGGTTGGTGTAGGGTCAGGTATGAGGAGGACAGGTCTATTGGTTGGTGTAGGGTCAGGTATGAGGAGGACAGGTCTATTGGTTGGTGTAGGGTCAGGTATGAGCAGGACAGGTCTATTGGTTGGTGTAGGGTCAGGTATGAGGAGGACAGGTTTATTGGTTGGTGTAGGGTCAGGTATGAGGAGGACAGGTCTATTGGTTGGTGTAGGGTCAGGTATGAGGAGGACAGGTCTATTGGTTGGTGTAGGGTCAGGTATGAGGAGGACAGGTCTATTGGTTGGTGTAGGGTCAGGTATGAGGACATAAGCTTCTCCTGCAGTCACCACCTTTATTGGTCAGACCTGTGATTGCTGTCATGGTGACATTTATCGCCATCTATGGTGGTCATCACCTCACTGCCGTGTCCTCTATGGTTGTCTTTTTGCACATATTTATTCTAATTTATACCGTAGGGTATCGGATCAATCTCAGACTTTTTAGCTGTGAACTGCACACATTTTTGTTTTATTGTACAAAATCCTCCTGGACCTATGCCTGGTGGTGACACCTCTTGGACCTACACCTGGCAGTGACACCTCTTGGACCTACACCTGGCAGTGACACCTCTTGGACCTACACCTGGCGGGGAAACCTCTTGGACCTACACCTGGCGGGGACACCTATTGGACCTACACCTGGCAGTGACACCTCTTGGACCTACACCTGACAGTGACACCTCCTGGACCTACACCTGACAGTGACACCTCTTGGACCTACACCTGGAAGTGACACCTCCTGGACCTACACCTGGCAGTGACACCTCCTGGACCTACACCTGGCAGTGACACCTCCTGGACCTACACCTGGCAGTGACACCTCCTGGACCTACACCTGGCAGTGACACCTCTTGGACCTACACCTGGCGGGGACACCTCTTGGACCTACACCTGGCGGGAACACCTCTTGGACCTACACCTGGCGGGGACACCTCTTGGACCTACACCTGGCGGGGACACCTCTTGGACCTACACCTGGCGGGGACACCTCTTGGACCTACACCTGGCGGGGACACCTCTTGGACCTACACCTGGCGGTGACACCTCTTGGACCTACACCTGGCGGTGACACCTCTTGGACCTACACCTGGCAGTGACACCTCTTGGACCTACACCTGGCAGTGACACCTCTTGGATCTACACCTGACAGTGACACCTCCTGGACCTACATCTGGCAGTGACACCTCTTGGACCTACACCTGGCAGTGACACCTCTTGGATCTACACCTGACAGTGACACCTCCTGGACCTACACCTGGCAGTGACACCTCCTGGGCCTACACCTGGCGGGGACACCTCTTGGACCTACACCTGTCAGTGACTCCTCTTGGACCTACACCTGGCAGTGACACCTCCTGGATCTACACCTGGCAGTGACACCTCCTGGACCTACATCTGGCAGTGACACCTCTTGGACCTACACCTGGCAGTGACACCTCTTGGACCTACACCTGGCGGGGACACCTCCTGGACCTACACCTGGCGGGGACACCTCCTGGATCTACACCTGGCGGGGACACCTCTTGGACCTACACCTGGCGGGGACACCTCTTGGACCTACACCTGGCGGGGACACCTCTTGGACCTACACCTGGCGGGGACACCTCTTGGACCTACACCTGGCGGGGACACCTCTTGGACCTACACCTGGCGGGGACACCTCTTGGACCTACACCTGGCGGGGACACCTCTTGGACCTACACCTGGCGGGGACACCTCTTGGACCTCAGTAATTGTTCTTGGACCCTCTAAGCTCCGGGATGGTTCTGGTCCCTCCTAGACCCTGTATGGTCATATCCCAATCCCAGCCCGATTGTAGACCTTCAGAATGACCCTTCTGGGACCTACCTTCAGTGTCCACCGCCGTGATGACGAGGATGAACCAGATGAAGACCAACATGATGACTGGATCCTGCGGCTCTGCTGTACCGTCTCCACCGCGCTGACACCACACGGCTCAGAGGTCGTTTACTGCTGGTTAATGGGAATAAGACAAACAGAAGGTGAAAAACTATTTGTTTAACAGAGCAAAGAGCGGGGTCAGCGGGGGCCCTAAAATATACCACATAAACATCTACAACAGAAAGTAATCATACCCTATAATATACCACATAAACATCTACAATAGAAAGTAATCATACCCTAAAATATACCACATAAACATCTACAACAGAAAGTAATCATACCCTATAATATACCACATAAACATCTCCAACAGAAAGTAATCATACCCTATAATATACCACATAAACATCTACAACAGAAAGTAATCATACCCTATAATATACCACATAAACATCTCCAACAGAAAGTAATCATACCCTATAATATACCACATAAACATCTCCAACAGGAAGTAATCATACCCTATAATATACCACATAAACATCTACAACAGAAAGTAATCATACCCTATAATATACCACATAAACATCTACAACAGAAAGTAATCATACCCTAAAATATACCACATAAACATCCACAACAGAAAGTAATCATACCCTATAATATACCACATAAACATCTACAACAGAAAGTAATCATACCCTAAAATATACCACATAATCTACAACAGAAAGTAATCATACCCTATAATATACCACATAAACATCTACAACAGAAAGTAATCATACCCTATAATATACCTCATAAACATCTACAACAGAAAGTAATCATACCCTAAAATATACCTCATAAACATCTACAACAGAAAGTAATCATACCCTATAATATACCTCATAAACATCTACAACAGAAAGTAATCATACCCTATAATATACCACATAAACATCTACAACAGAAAGTAATCATACCCTATAATATACCACATAAACATCTACACAGAAAGTAATCATACCCTAAAATATACCACATAAACATCTACAACAGAAAGTAATCATACCCTATAATATACCACATAAACATCTACAACAGAAAGTAATCATACCCTATAATATACCACATAAACATCTACAATAGAAAGTAATCATACCCTATAATATACCACATGAACATCTACAACAGAAAGTAATCATACCCTATAATATACCACATAAACATCTACAACAGAAAGTAATCATACCCTAAAATATACCACATAAACATCTACAACAGAAAGTAATCATACCCTATAATATACCACATAAACATCTCCAACAGAAAGTAATCATACCCTATAATATACCACATAAACATCTACAACAGAAAGTAATCATACCCTATAATATACCACATAAACATCTACAACAGAAAGTAATCATACCCTATAATATACCACATAAACATCTACAACAGAAAGTAATCATACCCTATAATATACCACATAAACATCTACAACAGAAAGTAATCATACCCTATAATATACCACATAAACCTCTACAACAGAAAGTAATCATACCCTAAAATATACCACATAAACATCTACAACAGAAAGTAATCATACCCTATAATATACCGCATAAACATCTACAACATAAAGTAATCATACCCTATAATATACCTCATAAACATCCACAACAGAAAGTAATCATACCCTATAATATACCTCATAAACATCTACAACAGAAAGTAATCATACCCTATAATATAACACATAAACATCTACAACAGAAAGTAATCATACCCTATAATATACCTCATAAACATCTACAACAGAAAGTAATCATACCCTAAAATATACCACATAAACATCTACAACAGAAAGTAATCATACCCTATAATATACCTCATAAACATCTACAACAGAAAGTAATCATACCCTATAATATACCTCATAAACATCTACAACAGAAAGTAATCATACCCTATAATATACCTCATAAACATCTACAACAGAAAGTAATCATACCCTATAATATAACACATAAACATCTACAACAGAAAGTAATCATACCCTATAATATACCTCATAAACATCTACAACAGAAAGTAATCATACCCTATAATATACCACATGAACATCTACAACAGAAAGTAATCATACCCTATAATATACCTCATAAACATCTACAACAGAAAGTAATCATACCCTATAATATACCTCATAAACATCTACAATAGAAAGTAATCATACCCTATAATATACCACATAAACATCTACAACAGAAAGTAATCATACCCTATAATATACCACATAAACATCTACAATAGAAAGTAATCATACCCTATAATATACCTCATAAACATCTATAACAGAAAGTAATCATACCCTATAATATACCACATAAACATCTACAACAGAAAGTAATCATACCCTATGATATACCACATAAACATCTACAACAGAAAGTAATCATACCCTATAATATACCACATAAACATCTACAACAGAAAGTAATCATACCCTATAATATACCACATAAACATCTACAACAGAAAGTAATCATACCCTATAATATACCTCATAAACATCTACAACAGAAAGTAATCATACCCTCCAATATACCACATAAACATCTACAACAGAAAGTAATCATACCCTAAAATATACCACATAATCTACAACAGAAAGTAATCATACCCTCCAATATACCTCATAAACATCTACAACAGAAAGTAATCATACCCTATAATATACCACATAAACATCTACAACAGAAAGTAATCATACCCTATAATATACCTCATAAACATCTCCAACAGAAAGTAATCATACCCTATAATATACCACATAAACATCTCCAACAGAAAGTAATCATACCCTATAATATACCACATAAACATCTCCAACAGAAAGTAATCATACCCTATAATATACCACATAAACATCTACAACAGAAAGTAATCATACCCTGTAATATACCTCATAAACATCTATAACAGAAAGTAATCATACCCTGTAATATACCACATAAACATCTACAACAGAAAGTAATCATACCCTAAAATATACCACATAAACATCTACAACAGAAAGTAATCATACCCTATAATATACCACATAAACATCTACAACAGAAAGTAATCATACCCTGTAATATACCTCATAAACATCTATAACAGAAAGTAATCATACCCTGTAATATACCACATAAACATCTACAACAGAAAGTAATCATACCCTAAAATATACCACATAAACATCTACAACAGAAAGTAATCATACCCTATAATATACCACATAAACATCTACACAGAAAGTAATCATACCCTAAAATATACCACATAAACATCTACAACAGAAAGTAATCATACCCTAAAATATACCACATAAACATCTACAACAGAAAGTAATCATACCCTATAATATACCACATAAACATCTACACAGAAAGTAATCATACCCTAAAATATACCACATAAACATCTACAACAGAAAGTAATCATACCCTAAAATATACCACATAAACATCTACAACAGAAAGTAATCATACCCTATAATATACCACATAAACATCTACAACAGAAAGTAATCATACCCTATAATATACCTCATAAACATCTACAACAGAAAGTAATCATACCCTATAATATACCTCATAAACATCTACAACAGAAAGTAATCATACCCTATAATATACCTCATAAACATCTACAACAGAAAGTAATCATACCCTATAATATACCTCATAAACATCTACAACAGAAAGTAATCATACCCTATAATATACCTCATAAACATCTACAACAGAAAGTAATCATACCCTATAATATACCACATAAACATCTACAACAGAAAGTAATCATACCCTAAAATATACCTCATAAACATCTACAACAGAAAGTAATCATACCCTATAATATACCACATAAACATCTACAACAGAAAGTAATCATACCCTCAAATATACCACATAAACATCTCCAACAGAAAGTAATCATACCCTATAATATACCTCATAAACCTATACAACAGAAAGTAATCATACCCTATAATATACCACATAAACATCTACAACAGAAAGTAATCATACCCTATAATATACCACATAAACATCTACAACAGAAAGTAATCATACCCTATAATATACCACATAAACCTCTACAACAGAAAGTAATCATACCCTATAATATACCGCATAAACATCTACAACAGAAAGTAATCATACCCTATAATATACCACATAAACATCTACAACAGAAAGTAATCATACCCTAAAATATACCACATAAACATCTACAACAGAAAGTAATCATACCCTATAATATACCTCATAAACATCTACAACAGAAAGTAATCATACCCTATAATATACCACATAAACATCTACAACAGAAAGTAATCATACCCTATAATATACCACATAAACATCTACAACAGAAAGTAATCATACCCTATAATATACCTCATAAACATCTATAACAGAAAGTAATCATACCCTATAATATACCACATGAACATCTACAACAGAAAGTAATCATACCCTATAATATACCTCATAAACATCTACAACAGAAAGTAATCATACCCTAAAATATACCACATAAACATCTACAACAGAAAGTAATCATACCCTATAATATACCACATAAACATCCACAACAGAAAGTAATCATACCCTAAAATATACCACATAAACATCTACAACAGAAAGTAATCATACCCTATAATATACCACATAAACATCTACAACAGAAAGTAATCATACCCTATAATATACCTCATAAACATCTACAACAGAAAGTAATCATACCCTCAAATATACCACATAAGCATCTATAACAGAAAGTAATCATACCCTATAATATACCTCATAAACATCTACAACAGAAAGTAATCATACCCTATAATATACCTCATAAACATCTACAACAGAAAGTAATCATACCCTAAAATATACCACATAAACATCTACAACAGAAAGTAATCATACCCTATAATATACCTCATAAACATCTCCAACAGAAAGTAATCATACCCTATAATATACCTCATAAACATCTACAACAGAAAGTAATCATACCCTATAATATACCTCATAAACATCTACAACAGAAAGTAATCATACCCTAAAATATACCACATAAACATCTACAACAGAAAGTAATCATACCCTATAATATACCTCATAAACATCTACAACAGAAAGTAATCATACCCTATAATATACCACATGAACATCTACAACAGAAAGTAATCATACCCTATAATATACCACATAAACATCTCCAACAGAAAGTAATCATACCCTATAATATACCACATAAACATCTATAACAGAAAGTAATCATACCCTATAATATACCACATAAACATCTACAACAGAAAGTAATCATACCCTATAATATACCACATAAACATCCACAACAGAAAGTAATCATACCCTATAATATACCTCATAAACCTCTACAACAGAAAGTAATCATACCCTATAATATACCTCATAAACATCTACAACAGAAAGTAATCATACCCTATAATATACCTCATAAACATCTACAACAGAAAGTAATCATACCCTATAATATACCACATAATCTACAACAGAAAGTAATCATACCCTATAATATACCACATAAACATCTATAATAGAAAGTAATCATACCCTATAATATACCTCATAAACATCTACAACAGAAAGTAATCATACCCTATAATATACCTCATAAACATCTACAACAGAAAGTAATCATACCCTATAATATACCTCATAAACATCTACAACAGAAAGTAATCATACCCTAAAATATACCACATGAACATCTACAACAGAAAGTAATCATACCCTAAAATATACCACATAAACATCTACACAGAAAGTAATCATACCCTATAATATACCACATAAACATCTACACAGAAAGTAATCATACCCTAAAATATAACACATAAACATCTACACAGAAAGTAATCATACCCTATAATATACCTCATAAACATCTACAACAGAAAGTAATCATACCCTATAATATACCACATAAACATCTACAACAGAAAGTAATCATACCCTATAATATACCACATAAACATCTACAACAGAAAGTAATCATACCCTAAAATATACCACATAAACATCTACAACAGAAAGTAATCATACCCTATAATATACCACATAAACATCTACAACAGAAAGTAATCATACCCTATAATATACCACATAAACATCTACACAGAAAGTAATCATACCCTAAAATATAACACATAAACATCTACACAGAAAGTAATCATACCCTATAATATACCTCATAAACATCTACAACAGAAAGTAATCATACCCTATAATATACCACATAAACATCTACAACAGAAAGTAATCATACCCTATAATATACCACATAAACATCTACAACAGAAAGTAATCATACCCTAAAATATACCGCATAAACATCTACAACAGAAAGTAATCATACCCTATAATATACCACATAAGCATCTACAACAGAAAGTAATCATACCCTATAATATACCGCATAAACATCTACAACAGAAAGTAATCATACCCTAAAATATACCACATAAACATCTATAATAGAAAGTAATCATACCCTATAATATACCTCATAAATGTCACGATTCGGCAGGCTAGAGGTGGATCCTCTGTGTCAGAGAGGGATTGGCGTGGACCGTGTCGGTGGACCGGTTCTAAGATGCTACTGGTTTTCATCAGAGCCCGCCGGAAAGTGGGATGGTCTTGCTGCGGCGGTAGCAACCAGGTCGTATCCACCGGCAACGGCTCAACCTCGCTGACTGCTGAGAAGGCGTGGAACAGAAGGACTAGACAGAGGCAAGGTCAGACGTAGCAGAAGGTCGGGGCAGGCGGTAAGGTTCGTAGTCAATGGCGATAGCAGAAGATCTGGAACACAGGCTTTGGACAACACTAAACGCTTTCACTGGCACAAGGGCAACAAGATCCGGCAAAGCAGGGAAGGGGAAGTGAGGTTAAATAGACAGGGAGCAGGTGGAAGCTAATAGACTGATTGGGCCAGGCACCAATCATTGGTGCACTGGCCCTTTAAATCTTAGAGAGCTGGCGCGCGCGCGCCCTAAGGAGCTGAGCCGCGTGCGCCAGGACATGACAGCCGGGGGCCGGGACAGGTGAGTGACTTGGGATGCGATTTGCGAGCGGGCGCGTCCCGCTATGCGAATCGCATCCCCGCCGGCAATGTAAGTGCAGCGCTCCCGGTCAGCGGGTCTGACAGCGGGTGCTGCAGAGAGAGAAACGCCGCGAGCGCTCCGGGGAGGAGCAAGGACCCGGAGCGCTCGGCGTAACAGTACCCCCCCTTAGGTCTCCCCCTTTTTATTGTCCGGTAATTGCTTCACGTGGGACGAGGACACTGGGAGCGATTGTAGGGTTTCCTCATCAAAGGCAGGCAGTTCAGCAGGAGTGGGAATGGAGAGGGAGGGCAGAGGGTGAAGCTTGGCACGGGGCAGAGTGTTACCAGGACAGGGGCTATGAGGAGGCAAAGCATAGTCCTGATAGGCTTTGGGGAGACCAGGTGTAGGAGGAGGCACTGAGGCTTGCCTGACGGGACTGGGAGCAGATGTGAGGCATTTCTTGCGGCAAGCAGGGCCCCAATTCTTGATCTCCCCGGTGGTCCAGTCAAGGGTGGGAGAATGATGCTGGAGCCATGGCAGACCGAGGAGGACTTCAGAGGTACAGTTGGGAAGGACGAACAATTCAATCTTTTCGTGATGGGGTCCAATGCACATTAAGAGGGGTTCTGTGCAGTAACGCACAGTACAGTCCAACTTCACTCCGTTGATCGAAGAAATGTAGAGCGACTTGACGAGACGGGTCAGCGGGATGCAGAACTTATTCACCAAAGAGTCCAGAATAAAATTTCCAGAAGAACCAGAGTCCAAGCAGGCCACGGCTGAGAGGGAGGAGTTGGCAGAAGGAGAAATCCGCACGGGCACAGTGAGACGTGGAGAAGCAGACTTTGTACCAAGAGACGCCACACCCACGTGAGCTCGGTGCGTGCGTTTCCCAGACGTGGAGGACGAATAGGGCAATCCACCAAGAAATGTTTGGTTCTGGCGCAGTACAGACATAAATTGTTTTCCCTACGGCGAGTCCTCTCTTCATGGGTCAGGCGAGACCGATCCACTTGCATAGCCTCCTCGGCGGGAGGCACAGGGGTAGATTGCAAAGGATACTGTGAGAGAGGTGCCCAGAGATCAAGGTCTTTTTCCTGGCGGAGCTCCTGGTGTATCTCAGAAAAACGCATGTCAATGCGGGTGGCCAAATGGATAAGTTCTTGCAGGTTGGCAGGAATCTCTTGTGCGGCCAGCACATCCTTGATGTTACTGGGTAGGCCTTTTTTAAAGGTCGCGCAGAGAGCCTCGTTATTCCAAGATAATTCGGAAGCGAGAGTACGAAATTGGATGGCGTACTCACCTACTGAAGAATTACCCTGGACCAGGTTCAGCAGGGCAGTCTCGGCAGAAGAAGCTCGGGCTGGTTCTTCGAAGACACTACGGACTTCAGCGAAGAAGGACTGGACTGTGGCTGTGGCAGGATCATTGCGGTCCCAGAGCGGTGTGGCCCAAGACAAGGCCTTTCCCGACAGAAGACTCACTACGAACGCCACCTTAGACCGTTCTGTAGGAAATTGGTCCGACAACATCTCCATATGTGAGGAACATTGAGACAAGAAGCCACGGCAGAGTCTAGAGTCCCCATCAAATTTGTCCGACAGGGACAAGCGTAGGCTAGGAGCGGCCAGTCGCTGCGGAGGAGGTGCAGGAGCTGGCGGAGGAGATGGTTGCTGCTGTAGCAGTGGCAGAAGTTGCTGTAACGTGGCGATCAACTGCGACAGCTGCTGTCCTTGTTGGGCAATCTGCTGCGATTGCTGGGCGACCACCGTGGGTAGGTCAGCGAGACTTGGCAGCGGCACCTCAGCGGGATCCATTGCCGGATCTACTGTCACGATTCGGCAGGCTGGATGTGGATCCTCTGTGACAGCGAGGGATTGGCGTGGACCGTGTCGGTGGACCGGTTCTAAGTCGCTACTGGTTTTCACTAGAGACCGCCGAAAAGCGGGATGGTCTTGCTGCGGCGGTAGCAACCAGGTCGTATCCACCGGCAACGGCTCAACCTCGCTGACTGCTGAGAAGGCGTGGGACAGAAGGACTAGACAGAGGCAAGGTCAGACGTAGTAGAAGGTCGGGGCAGGCGGCAAGGTTCGTAGTCAATATGGATAGCAGGAGATCTGGAACACAGGCTTTGGACAACACTAAACGCTTTCTCTGGCACAAGGCAACAAGATCCGGCAAGGAAGGGAAGGGGAAGTGAGGTAATATAGCCAAGGAGCAGGTGGAAGCTAATTAGGCTGAT
Organism: Hyla sarda; assembly: GCF_029499605.1. Classification (NCBI taxonomy): domain Eukaryota; kingdom Metazoa; phylum Chordata; class Amphibia; order Anura; family Hylidae; genus Hyla; species Hyla sarda. The sequence continues at coordinate 53,878 of NW_026610847.1, read as the reverse complement.
TGGGCCAGGCACCAATCATTGGTGCACTGGCCCTTTAAATCTTAGAGAGCTGGCGCGCGCGCGCGCCCTAGGGAGCGGAGCCGCGCGCACCAGGACATGACAGCCGGGGGCCGGGACAGGTGAGTGACTTGGGATACGATTCGCGAGCGGGCGCGTCCCGCTATGCGAATCGCATCCCCGCCGGCAGTGTCAGTGCAGCGCTCCCGGTCAGCGGGTCTGACAGCGGGTGCTGCAGAGAGAGAAACGCCACGAGCGCTCCGGGGAGGAGCAGGGACCCGGAGCGCTCGGCGTAACAATAAACCTCTACAACAGAAAGTAATCATACCTAAAGTATACCTCATAAACATCTACAACAGAAAGTAATCATACCCTATAATATACCTCATAAACATCTACAACAGAAAGTAATCATACCCTGTAATATACCTCATAAACATCTACAACAGAAAGTAATCATACCCTATAATATACCTCATAAACATCTACAACAGAAAGTAATCATACCCTGCAATATACCTCATAAACATCTACAACAGAAAGTAATCATACCCTGCAATATACCTCATAAACATCTACAACAGAAAGTAATCATACCCTATAATATACCTCATAAACATCTACAACAGAAAGTAATCATACCCTATAATATACCTCATAAACATCTACAACAGAAAGTAATCATACCCTATAATATACCACATAAACATCTACAACAGAAAGTAATCATACCCTATAATATACCACTTAAACATCTACAACAGAAAGTAATCATACCCTATAATATACCGCATAACATGATGGATGGGAGCCAACCATGGTTTCTCAAGCTCCATGCAGCGGCCATAGGCATGAAGGCTATATACACTTTATTACATTATACTAGAACAATTATAGTACATGAACGCAGGTATTTACTCGTGCAAATTAGTGAGCAAAAATATATTACTGTAACAATATGTACACATAGGTCCATCGTACCGCTCTACAGTCCCGGTACATTATAGAGTTCTTGGCAAAGAATCTCGGTTAAGAGCCGGGCACACACTTACCAAATTGGTTGCAACAAAACGTCTTGACAAGTCGGACAGGCGCTGTACTTGAACGTTGCTGGTAACCTGTAACAACAAAATTAACAAGATGATCCTCAATACGGCCCCTTCCCATCCCAGCCTCGCCGGCCGGTTTTCTGCCTAGGTTGTGAAATGAACCTAGGGCCACAAGACTGGGCCACCTCCATGGGGTTGACATGTGTGTTCCACGAGATGTGGGACAAACGGGACTCTGTGATGGTCGGAGTCACAGTGACGACCACCTGCACCGCAGCAGCTTGTGCCACTGGGGGATCATGTGTAGGTGCCTGTTGGACCCGCCAAACCTCCGCAACAGCTGGAGTAGGCCGAGGCACTTTGGTTGGTGCCCGCTGATTAGGCCAAACCTCCTCAACCACAGGAATAGGCCTGGGCACATCCTCAGATGACTCTGGTAGGTATCTTGGAACCATAGCAGGCGCCTCGGGCATGAAGACCTCCTCTCAGGCGGTACCTTTGACTTTCGGTGGCAGCAACTCAAAGGGATCTGCATCCCAGTCGTCCGAAGGGAAATACGGAAATGGAATTTGCGTTGGGCTCTTCGGACGGGTCACCACAGCTTTCCACTCTCCTCTTATGCTCTGCACAGACATATACTCCACAATCTCCTCTCAAGAGAATGCATTGCTGGGGGCATAGTCCCTTTGTACTGCCCATCGATTGACTAGGATGGTTCCTCCGTGACGGCAGTCCATAAGGGTGCCAAACCCCTTGTCAAACTTCATCACCATCGCGCGGCGACGTTCCAGGGGTGGCTCACCCTCTAGAGGATGCTCCAATTTTTTTATGTACAGGGCCTCCAGGGTTTTGGTGTCTTGTTGCTGCGCCTGTCGCACCTCAAATGGCAGCAGCTTTGGCCCATACTTCTCCATTCTTTGAGCCCTCAGTCCCTCCACAATTTCAGCAACTTCAGTGTCTCTTTTGGCCCTTTCGGACTGGGCCGAAAGGACTGGGGGATGGGACTTCTTTGGCAGTGGAAGAAGGTGCTCCCTCATGTATCGGATCAAACTGGGCTCATCGCCGAATAACCAATTAGGCAAAGGTGGTGATGGTGGACGGACAATAGACTTCGGGGCCCGGGTGGTTTGCTCAGGGCTAGCGGTGGAAGGAGGGTAGAAAACGCGGCTTCAGCCGGGGTACTCACTTCCGATTCTTCCATTAGGATTTCGGCCTAGGACCGTGGTGGTGAGGGGACAGCCTCACTGGCGATGATGCACTTGATGGCTTGGATGTTTCCTCCTCTAGGGTTGCTGGCCAGTCCCCATCATGCTCCGGTATTGGGACTAGGGGGCAGGCCTCCTCGGCCCCGAGGAAAAGACGCTGCAAGTGGTTATCCAGTTCTTAGAACAGCTGCACCGCGGCCGCGGCAACTTGCTGGGCCTCTGGCGCCATCTTGGGACTCTCCACGTGTGCACTCACTTGCTCCCCCATGTTACTCCTTTCTGTGTTTTCCGGTATACTGTGTAACTCCGGCCGCGATGTCCCTTTTATATTGGGCTCCAAGAAAATGTCCACCGGATGGAAAGACATCAGTGGTGCATCGCTGACTACTGCTCCTCCAGCAACGACAGTTCCACTTCAGCATGGAGACAGCGACATGATTTCCACCCCTGGGCAGGATGTTGACCAGCGCGAGACATTTTCGCGCACTTCTCAGGTGCATCTTTAACCCATTCAGGTACAGGCAATGCTGGATAACGTAACATGACTTCTGTTCTAATTTTGCACATAGTTCTTGTGACTTTAGCAGTTTTCCAAACAACAGGCAGCAAACTTTTCTTCACCTCACCCTCTATTTCACAAGCGCCTCGGTTGTGTTGGTCTAATTGTTTCTCAGCATAAATTCAAAATCTAACAGGTTGTTATATACATTTTGATCAAAAGGTACAAGCCCACTCGCCACGTCAAGACCACTTATATAGAGTGGGTCCCTAACGTCCCTAGCATAAAATGGCGCAGCACTGGGCGGTGACCACCACCGCCGCGACACCAGTGCCCACGGGGGGAACGACCCACTGGCAGAGTGGCCCCAATGCCACTCAAACCAGTGGCTTCTATATAAGTGGCCTTGACGCGGCAATTGGGCTTGTACTTTTTGATCAAAATATATACTAACAACCCATTAGTTTTTGAATTTATGCTGAAAAGCAAATAGATCAAAATACAAAATGTAGATGTGCGACCATGTCTGTTTTCTCTACTTGGATTCTCAATGAAAAAGTCCCGTACACTTTCTGGCGCACACTTCTGTCGCATCGGCATGTGATTTTTGCAAACAGTATTGGACACAGTTCAGACTAGGGGGGGAGGACTTGTGGCATATGGTGCACACCCGTATCCTGTTTGCGACGCCAAAAAGTTGTGGTGTCAGCGGGGTGCAATGCAAGGTAGATGTTATAACCCAAGGGGCAGATGTTATTAACCCCTTCTTGTCGTGATGCCAAGGCGTTGGTTAGCCTTAACCACCCGAAGGTAATACCGCTGGTTCTGGGTTAGGCACGGGGGGCAATGAAGACACCGACGCCAAGTTACGGACAAGGGTAGCTCTACTGAGGGTAGACAAGTGACACAGTCTATGCAGTACAGCCAATATCCCAAGGAGGTGACCAGTGACACAGGGACCTCGCAGGCTTGCTGGGACTTGCAGTAAAGTGAATGCCATGGTGACCATTAACATGACTGACTTGTGACTGACAAGACGATGACTTTATCTTACTTGAGATGACTTGTGGCTGCAGACTTTAGGCTTGAGGCCTCCAATGCTCCGGACACTGGGAGACTGCACTGGACCTCAGCAGAAATTGAAATGAGCTCAGAGAGATTGCAGCCCCTCCCCTGGTTATATAGGGGGCTGTGCAAGGAGCCGATAGGTCACTTGGGGGATCACCTAATCACTAGTGCTTCCTTGGTAACAATCACATGGTCATAGCAATTAAAGAAACTGTTACACCGAGCGCTCCGGGTCCCTGCTCCTCCCCAGAGCGCTCGCGGCGTTCCCCTTTCTGCAGCACCCCGGTCAGACCCACTGACCGGGAGCGCTGCACTGACACTGCCGGCGGGGATGCGATTCGCATAGCGGGACGCGCCCGCTCGCGAATCTCATCCCAAGCAACTCACCTGTCCCGGTCCCCGGCTGTCACGTCCTGGCGCACGCGGCTCCGCTCCTTAGGGCGCACGCGTGCCAGCTCTCTAAGATTTAAAGGGCCAGTGCACCAATGATTGGTGCCTGGCCCAAATTAGTCTAATTAGCTTCCACCTGCTCCACGTCCATATAACCTCACTTCCCCTTCCCTGCTTTGCCGGATCTTGTTGCCCTTGTGCCTAGAGAAAGCGTTTACTGTGTTTGCCATACCAGTGTTTCCAGACCTTTGCTATCACCATTGACTACGAACCTTGCCGCCTGCCCTGACCTTCTGCTACGTCTGACCTTGCCTCTGTCTAGTCCTTCTGTCCCTCGCCTTCTCAGCAGTCAGCGAGGTTGAGCTGTTGCCGGTGGATACGACCTGGTTGCTACCGCCGCAGCAAGACCATCCCGCTTTGCGGAGGGCTCTGGTGAATACCAGTAGCAACCTAGAACTGGTCCACCGGTACGGTCCACGCCAATCCCTCGCTGACACAGAGGATCCACATCCAGCCTGCCGAATCCTAACAGTAGATCCGGCCATGGATCCCGCTGAGGTCCCGCTGCCAGTTGTCGCTGACCTTACCACGGTGGTCGCCCAGCAGTCTCAACAGATAGCGCTACTAGGACAACAGTTCACCCAACAAGGACAGCAGCTGTCGCAGTTGACCGCCATGCTACAGCAACTTCTGCCACAGCTAAAGCAGCAACCATCTCCTCCGCCAGCTCCTGCACCTCCTCCGCAGCGAGTGGCCACTCCTAACCTCCGCTTGTCCCTGCCGAACAAATATGATGGGGACTCTAAACTCTGCCGTGGTTTCTTGTCTCAATGTTCCCTACATTTGGAGATGTTGTCGGACCAATTTCCCACAGAACGGTCAAAGGTGGCTTTCGTGGTAAGTCTCCTGTCTGGGAAGGCCTTGTCATGGGCCACACCGCTCTGGGACCGCAATGATCCTGTCACTGCCACTGTTCAGTCCTTCTTCGTTGAGGTTCGTAGTGTCTTCGAGGAACCAGCCCGAGCCTCTTCTGCCGAAACTGCCTTGCTGAACCTGGTCCAGGGTAATTCTTCAGTAGGCGAGTACGCCATCCAATTTCGTACCCTCGCCTCTGAATTATCTTGGAATAACGAGGCTCTCTGCGCGACCTTTAAAAAAGGCCTATCCAGTAATATCAAGGATGTGCTGGCCGCACGAGAAATTCCTGCCAACCTGCATGAACTTATCCATTTGGCCACCCGCATTGACAAGCGTTTTTCTGAAAGACACCAGGAGCTCCGCCAGGAAAAGGATCTTGATCTCTGGGCACCTCTCTCACAGTATCCTTTGCAATCTACCCCTGTGCCTCCCGCCGAGGAGGCTATGCAGGTGGATCGGTCTCGCCTGACCCATGAAGAAAGGACTCGCCGCAGAGATAAAAATTTATGTCTGTACTGCGCTAGTACCGAACATTTTCTAGTGGATTGCCCTATTCGTCCTCCACGTCTGGGAAACGCACGCACGCACCCAGCTCACGTGGGTGTGGCGTCTCTTGGTCTGAAGTCTGCTTCTCCACGTCTCACTGTGCCCGTGCGGATTTCTCCTTCTGCCAACTCCTCCTTCTCAGCTGTGGCCTTCTTGGACTTCTTGGAAATTTAATTTTGGCCTCTTTTGTTAATAAGTTCAACATCCCTGTGACCCGTCTCGTCAAGCCGCTCTACATTTCCTCGGTCAACGGAGTAAAATTGGACTGCACTGTGCGTTACCGCACAGAACCCCTGCTTATGAGCATTGGACTGCATCACGAAAAAATTAAATTTTTTGTTCTGCCCAACTGCACCTCTGAAGTCCTCCTCGGTCTGCCATGGCTCCAACGCCATTCTCCTACCCTTGACTGGACCACCGGGGAGATCAAGAGCTGGGGTGCTTCTTGCCACAAAAAATGCCTCACGTCTGCCTCCAGTCCCGTCAGTCAAACTTCAGGTCTCCCCAAGGCCTATCAGGACTATGCCGATGTTTTTTGCAAAAAACGAGCAGAGATTTTTCCTCCTCATAGCCCCCTTCCTGGTAACACTCTGCTCCGTGGCAACCTTCACCCTGTGCCCCCCCTCCCCATTCCCACTTCTTCTGGACTGCCTGCCATGGATGAATTTACCCAGGACTTCTCTGTCTTCCAGAAAGAAACTCAAGAATCGCTCCCAATGGCCTCGTCTTATGTGAAGCGACAACCAGACAAAAAGAGGGGGAGGCCTAAGGGGGGGTACTGTTACGCCGAGCGCTCCGGGTCCCTGCTCCTCCCCGGAGCGCTTGTGGCGTTCCCCTCTCTGCAGTGCCCTGGTCAGACCCGCTGACCGGGAGCGCTGCACTGACACTGCCGGCGGGGATGCAATTCGCATAGCGGGACGCGCCCGCTCGCATCCCAAGCTACTCACCTGTCCCGGACCCCGGCTGTCACGTCCTGGCACGCGCGGCTCCGCTCCCTAGGGCGCGCGCGCGCCAGCTCTCTAGAATTTAAAGGGCCAGTGCACCAATGATTGGTGCCTGGCCCAAATTAGTCTAATTAGCTTCCACCTACTCCACGTCCATATAACCTCACTTCCCCTTCCCTGCTTTGCCGGATCTTGTTGCCCTTGTGCCTAGAGAAAGCGTTTACTGTGTTTTGCCTTACCAGTGTTTCCAGACCTTTGCTATCACCATTGACTACGAACCTTGCCGCCTGCCCTGACCATTAACTACGTCTGACCTCGCCTCTGTCTTGTCCTTCTGTCCCACGCCTTCTCAGCAGTCAGCGAGGTTGAGCCGTTGCCGGTGGATACGACCTGGTTGCTACCACCGCAGCAAGACCATCCCGCTTTGCGACGGGCTCTGGTGAATACCAGTAGCAACCTAGAACCGGTCCACCGGTACGGTCCACGCCAATCCCTCTCTGACACAGAGGATCTACATCCAGCCTGCCGAATCATAACAGAAACATTACACTTTTAATGTATAACATATGTACAATGGGGTAACACTGGAGGGGGGGCCCTGGGGACATGAAGGGATACTGCATGACAGGGTAGGAGAGGTATGGGGAAACACCATCCCGCACTGGGATGACTTTAGCTTACATGAACTTTACTTTGTGGCTGCAGACTTTAGGCTTGAGGCCTCCAAAGTTCCGGACACTGAGGCGACTGCACTGGACCTCATGGTCATAGCAATTAAAGAAACATTACACTTTTAATGTATAACATATGTACAATGGGGGTAACACTGAAGGGGGGCCCTGGGGACACGAAGGGACACCCTGTACTGGGCCACCACAGTAGGTTTCACGTAAAATTAAAACAACTAAAAGAACACTCACTTTTCTACAGTGCCCACGTAGGGCCGTTCTGTTTCCAGTCTGCGTCCAGGCCGTGACTGACGTTACGTGCGGCCTCCGAATGCGCAGGTACTGGGGTGAGTAGTGGGGCTCTTAGCTATGCCACTCTGTGGCCGCTTAACACACGGCTCTGATTTAGTGTCAGCACCTTCCGTGAGTGAGCGGCTATCCCGGTAGGCAAGTCCGGCCCTGCTGAGAACTCACCTGTGTGGTCTGGGGGGGGGGGGGGGGGTTCTCAGCTTTGCTACCTATCAGGGAGGTGAATCCCTGATCACATGACTATTTAAGCTCAGAGCAGTGATCAGTCCATTATACCTCAGCTGACACCACCTTGTTTATTGATCTTTGGCTTTTCCCTTGACTCTTCATTTGCTCTTCGTTCCTGTCCTCCGCTATCTCCTGGTACTGACCTCGGCTGGACTGACATTGATTTGACCGTGCGTGTGTCTTAATGCATCTCTTTTAGTTTGTGTGCCTCCAGCTGTTTTCCGACTCCGACTGTTTTTGTATTTTATTATAATGACAACGCTGCCCTGGCACTTATCAGGGAGGGTTTATCATTGTGGTTGTTGGTCAGTCACTTAGGGCGAGTCGGCAATAGGTAGGGACAGCGGCTGTGGGTGAGTTAGGGCTTCACTCTGCCCTGCCCATATGCGACATTTTTATGGACCAAAAACTGTTTTCTTCTGCATTTGGACGCCATGACAGTATTGGTCTTACCCATGTTGTTCAAACACTTGCTGAATGTGTTCAGGCTCAGGAGATGGCCCGTGGTCGGCTTCAGGAGATTTCTACCTCTATAACAACTGAGCCGAAAATCAAGTTGCTAAACAACAAAACCCCGGAAGGTACCAGGGTAACAACTGAAATAACAACAACTTTAGGGAAAACCCTCAAAGGGGACCCTAACGTGATCACTTTAAACTGTAAAGGATGGAAAAGGATTTGTAATGTGCAGGTTTCACCACTAGGTCTCAGGACCGCACCACTTAAAAATTGACCCTAAAGTTGGTGTTGTCTGACAGATTTTCTGGTGACGGCAAATCCTTTGTTGTATTCTGGGATAGTTGTGAATTATATTAACGCTTGAGACCTCTATCTGCTAGTATGGAGCGTCAGTGGGTTGGTGTAGTTATATCTTTGTTGCAGGGAGACCCCCAGGAGTTCGTACTCTCTAACCCCCCCCCCACGCCGTCCGCTCAGTGGATGTGTAATTTCCCTCACTTAATCTGCTCTATGACCGCACGCGGCTTTTGCCGAGAGTCAGCTGACCATGTGAAAACAAGGACGTAATACTGCAGACGTTTATTGTGCTGAGTTTGACAAATGGTTTGCGGCTTCTAGATGGAACCATCCAGCACTTAGGTGTCACTTTAGACTGGGCTTGATGGACAGACTCAAGGACTTGTTAAAGGGGTACTCCGCCCCGAGGCATCTTATGTCTGATGTCTGATCGCGGGGCTCCCACCTTTGGGGACCCCCATGATCTCCCTGCTGCACCCGGCACTCATTTAGAGCGTCGGTCAGTGTCGGTGGCTCGTGACGTCATGGCCACGCCCCCTCAAGGCAAATCTATGGGAGGGGGTATGGCCGTGACGTAACGAGACTCCACTCCGCTCTGTGAACCCCGGATGTCTGGGGTGCCGCAGCCGAGATCGCGGGGGTGCCCAGTGGCGATCAGACATCTCATCCCCTATCCTTTGGGTCTAGAGGTGGAGTACCCCTTTAGTCTTCTACTGCGGGGATCCAGGTCATGTGATACAGTTCTGTCCTAGATATTAGTGCCTGAGTGGTTTGGGAGACTATTCCGGCGCACAGGTGTCTCCTAACAATTATTCTAAATTCAAGTGAATTTGCTAAAAAATCTTTCTGGTTCAGCGTTTGTGGATTTCTGCAGGTAACGTTGTGAATTTGGGGTTTCTAAGGTCGCTTGATATTCCTCTGTACCCATTCCTGGAGTAGATAAGACCCCCCCCCCCCCCCCCCTGTCTGACAGTGCGGTGTCCCTGGTTAATCCTCAGGTGGCTCTGATGGTCGCTTCTCTACATTTCCAGAGGATATTGGGGGAGATTTATCAAAACCTGTGCAAAGGAAAAGTTGCCCAGTTGCCCATAGCAACCAATCAGCTTGCTTCTTTCATTTTGTAGAGGCCTTGTTAAAAATGAAAGAAGCGAGCTGATTGGTTTCTATGGGCAACTGGGCAACTTTACCTCTGGACAGGTTTTGATAAATCTCCCCCAGTATTTTTTGTGTTAAAGGATCTATCTGTTGATATGATCCATGTGTTGCCATGGCTACAGTGCCATAATCCAGTTTTTGATTGGACTTCTCATAAATTCATCAAATGGGGTCCAAATGTTTTGATAATTGTATCATTACCTGTGTTGGTTCTCTCAATATGTGCTCAGTCACACTGGAGGGAACTGGGAGTAGGCTGCATGTTGGCCTAGTGCTGCCGTAATTGCCCACTGGCCCCTGGTTTTTGCTTATCACGCACAGGTAGGTTAGTGTTAGGTCCCGCACCATTTGAGAAACCTTGGCGTTGGTGTGCGGGCTCTGGTGTGTCCTTCATATAAGAATACACTGGCGAATGTCTCAATTTTAACATCAGTGTTGAGGGATTAGCCAATGTATTGTTACATCTACCACAGTAGTGCACCCATATTCCTGTATTGTATTATTCTAATTGTTACACATCCACACCGTTTATCTGGTGGAGGATTCTATTGTGTCACTTGTAGTCCGCTGCAGGCATCCTCCATTGTATGCATTTTTATGCTGGGGATCGCCCCTAGCAACGGACACAAGGTCAGGATCTGCTCCCCCAGTATAAATGCACAACCACATTTGGGGTTGAGCCCCTCCAGCCATTTGAGACCACGTTTTTTGTTGTTCTCTCAATATGTCTCAGAGCAAAATTCCAGAGTTTATTTCTGATTTTTTGTGATGTTTTTTCTGCGGAGGCATCCCCTGCTGTTCTTCCTCTGCTTTTCCTCCACTGCTCTTTCTCCTCTGCTCTTCCTCCTCTGCTATTCCTCCACTGTTCTTCATTCTCTGCTCTTCCTCCTCTGCCATTACTCCTCTGCTCTTCCTCCTCTGCTCTTCCTCCACTGCTTTTCCTCCTCTGCTCTTTCTCCTCTGCTCTTTCTCCTCTGCTCTTCTTCCTCTGCTTTTCCTCCTCTGCTCTTCCTCTTCTGCTACTCCTTCTCTGCTCTTCCTTCCCTGCTCTTCCTCCTCTGCTCTTCCTCCACTGCTCTTCCTCCCCTGCTCTTCCTCCCATGCTCTTCCTCCCCTGATCTTCCTCCTCTGCTTTTCCTCCCCTTCTGTTCCTCCACATCAAGATTACGATTGTACTATAGAGTTGGTTCCCGGAGTTACAGAGAGGCAAAAAAGTATTTAGTTAGCCGCCAATTGTCCAAGTTTTCCCACTTAAAAAGATGAGTGTCACGATTCGGCTGGCAGGTGGTGGATCCTCTGTGCCAGAGAGGGATTGGCGTGGACCGTGCTGGTGGACCGGTTCTAAGTTGCTACTGGTATTCACCAGAGCCCGCCGCAAAGCGGGATGGTCTTGCAGCGGCGGTAGCAACCAGGTCGTATCCACCAGCAACGGCTCAACCTCTCTGACTGCTGAAGATAGGCGCGGTATAAGGGAGTAGACAAGAGCAAGGTCGGACGTAGCAGAAGGTCGGGGCAGGCAGCAAGGATCGTAGTCAGGGGCAACGGCAGGAGGTCTGGAACACAGGCTAGGAACACACAAGGAAACGCTTTCACTGGCACGATGGCAACAAGATCCGGCGAGGGAGTGCAGGGGAAGTGAGGTATAAATAGGGAGTGCACAGGTGAACACACTAATTAGGCTAACTGCGCCAATCAGTGGCGCAGTGGCCCTTTAAATTGCAGAGACCCGGCGCGCGCGCGCCCTAGGACAAGACCGACGGAGAGCGAGTCAGGTACGGGAGCCGGGATGCGCATCGCGAGCGGGCGCCTCCCGCATCGCGAATCGCATCCCGGCTGGGAGAGGTATCGCAGCGCACCCGGTCAGCGGGTCTGACCGGGGCGCTGCAACTGCGAGGATGTAGCGAGCGCTCCGGGGAGGAGCGGGGACCCGGAGCGCTCGGCGTAACAGTACCCCCCCCCCCCCTTGGGTCTCCCCCTCTTCTTGGAGCCTGAGAACCTGAGGACAAGACTTTTGTCTAGGATGTTGTCCTCAGGTTCCCAGGATCTCTCTTCTGGACCACAGCCTTCCCAATCCACCAAGAAGAATTTTTTCCCTCTGACCGTTTTGGAGGCCAGAATCTCCTTCACGGAGAAGACGTCAGAAGAGCCGGAAACAGGAGTGGGAGAAACAAGTTTGGGAGAGAAGCGGTTAATGATGAGTGGTTTAAGGAGAGAGACATGGAAGGCATTGGGAATACGGAGAGAAGGAGGAAGAAGGAGTTTGTAAGAGACAGGATTAATCTGGCACAAGACTTTGAAAGGACCAAGATAGCGTGGTCCCAGTTTGTAACTGGGGACACGAAAGCGGACATATTTAGCGGAGAGCCATACCTTGTCTCCGGGCGCAAAAATGGGGGGAGTTCTTCTTTTCTTATCGGCAAACCTTTTCATGCGGGATGAAGCCTGTAAAAGAGAATTTTGGGTCTCTTTCCATATGGTGGAAAGATCACGAGTCACTTCATCCACAGCGGGTAAACCAGAGGGCAAGGGAGTAGGGAGGGGGGGAAGAGGGTGACGGCCGTACACCACGAAAAATGGGGACTTAGCAGAAGATTCTGAGACTCTGAAGTTGTATGAGAATTCGGCCCATGGTAGAAGATCTGCCCAGTCATCCTGGCGGGAGGAAACAAAATGCCGTAAATAGTCACCCAGGACCTGGTTAATTCTTTCTACTTGCCCATTGGATTGGGGATGATAAGAAGAAGAGAAGTTTAATTTAATCTTGAGCTGTTTACAGAGGGCCCTCCAGAATTTAGACACGAATTGGACGCCTCTATCCGAGACGATCTGCGTGGGCAAACCGTGAAGACGAAAAATGTGTACAAAAAATTGTTTTGCCAACTGAGGCGCTGAAGGAAGACCAGGAAGAGGAATAAAATGTGCCATCTTGGAAAATCGATCAACGACCACCCAAACAACAGTGTTGCCACGGGATGGGGGTAAGTCTGTAATAAAGTCCATACCAATCAGTGACCAAGGCTGTTCGGGGACAGGCAGAGGATGAAGGAGACCAGCAGGTTTCTGGCGAGGAGTCATATCCCGGGCACAGACAGTACAGGCCCGCACAAAATCAACAACATCCGTCTCCAGAGTCGGCCACCAATAGAAACGAGAGATGAGTTGCAAGGATTTTTTGATGCCCGCATGGCCTGCGAGGTAGGAGGAGTGTCCCCATTTGAGAATCCCGAGATGTTGGCGTGGAGAAACGAAGGTCTTCCCTGGAGGAGTTTGCCTGATGGAGGCTGGAGAAGTGGAGATCAGACAGTCCGGAGGAATGATGTGTTGCGGAGAGACCTCTACTTCCGAGGCATCCGAGGAACGAGAGAGAGCATCGGCCCTGATGTTCTTGTCGGCAGGGCGAAAGTGAATTTCAAAGTTAAAACGGGCAAAGAACAACGACCACCTGGCCTGGCGAGGATTCAGCCGTTGGGCAGACTGGAGATAGGAGAGATTCTTGTGATCGGTGTATATGATAACAGGAAATTTTGATCCCTCCAGCAGATGCCTCCATTCCTCAAGCGCCAATTTAATGGCCAGTAATTCTCGATCCCCGATGGAGTAGTTCCTCTCCGTCGGAGAGAAGGTCCTAGAAAAAAACCCACAAGTAACAGCATGCCCGGAAGGATTTTTTTGTAGAAGGACAGCTCCAGCTCCCACTGAGGAGGCATCTACCTCCAATAGGAAGGGTTTAGATGGGTCAGGTCTGGAGAGCACGGGAGCAGAAGAAAAGGCAGACTTGAGACGTTTAAATGCGTCTTCCGCTTGGGGAGACCAGGACTTGGGATTGGCATTTTTCTTGGTTAAAGCCACGATAGGAGCCACAATAGTGGAAAAGTGTGGAATAAATTGTCTGTAATAATTGGCGAACCCCAAAAAACGTTGGATAGCACGGAGTCCGGAGGGGTGTGGCCAATCTAAGACGGCAGAGAGTTTGTCTGGATCCATTTGTAGTCCCTGGCCAGAGACCAAGTATCCTAGGAAAGGAAGAGATTGGCATTCAAACAGACATTTCTCCATTTTGGCATAAAGTTGATTGTCTCGAAGTCTCTGAAGAACCATGCGGACATGTTGGCGGTGTTCTTCTAAGTTGGCAGAAAAAATCAGAATATCGTCCAGATAAACCACAACACAGGAATATAAGAGATCACGAAAAATTTCATTAACAAAGTCTTGGAAGACGGCAGGGGCGTTGCACAGGCCAAAGGGCATGACCAGATACTCAAAGTGTCCATCTCTGGTGTTAAATGCAGTCTTCCATTCGTCCCCCTCCCTGATGCGGATGAGATTATAAGCACCTCTTAATTCCAGTTTGGTAAAGATGTGGGCACCTTGAAGGCGATCAAAGAGTTCTGAGATAAGAGGTAGGGGGTAGCGGTTCTTTACCGTGATTTTATTAAGTCCGCGGTAATCAATGCAAGGACGTAGGGAGCCATCTTTTTTGGACACAAAGAAAAATCCAGCTCCGGCAGGAGAGGAGGATTTGCGGATAAACCCCTTTTTTAAATTTTCCTGGATGTACTCAGACATAGCAAGAGTCTCTGGAGCAGACAGAGGATAAATTCTGCCCCGGGGTGGAGTAGTACCCGGGAGGAGGTCAATAGGACAGTCATAAGGCCTGTGAGGAGGTAAAGTCTCAGCTTGCTTTTTGCAAAACACGTCAGCATAGTCCATATAAGCCTTAGGAAGACCGGTTACAGGGGGAACCACAGGGTCACAGCAGGGAGTACAGGGAACCGGTTTAAGACAGTCCTTGAAACAAGAGGTACCCCAGCTCTTGATTTCTCCTGTGGACCAATCAAGGGTTGGGGAATGGCGTTGAAGCCACGGTAATCCAAGAAGAATTTCGGAAGTGCAGTTGGAGAGGACCAAAAACTCAATTTTTTCGTGATGAGGTCCGATGCACATTAGGAGAGGTTCCGTGCGGTAACGTATGGTACAGTCCAATCTTTCATTGTTAACACAATTGATGTAGAGGGGTCTGGCGAGACTGGTCACTGGGATGTTGAACCTGTTGATGAGAGAGGCCAAAATAAAGTTTCCTGCAGATCCGGAATCCAAGAAGGCCATAGCAGAGAAGGAGAAGGTAGAGGCAGATATCCGCACAGGCACAGTAAGACGTGGAGAAGCAGAGTTGACATCAAGAACTGCCTCACCTTTGTGCGGAGTCAGCGTACGTCTTTCCAGGCGGGGAGGACGGATAGGACAATCCTTCAGGAAGTGTTCAGTACCGGCACAGTACAGGCACAGATTCTCCATGCGGCGTCGTGTCCTCTCTTGAGGTGTCAAGCGAGACCGGTCAACTTGCATAGCCTCCACGGCGGGAGGCACAGGAACGGATTGCAGAGGACCAGAGGAGAGAGGAGCCGGGGAGAAAAAACGCCTTGAGCGAACAAAGTCCATATCCTGGCGGAGCTCCTGACGCCTTTCGGAAAAACGCATGTCAATGCGGGTGGCCAGATGAATAAGTTCATGCAGGTTAGCAGGAATTTCTCGTGCGGCCAGAACATCTTTAATGTTGCTGGATAGGCCTTTTTTAAAGGTCGCGCAGAGGGCCTCATTATTCCAGGATAATTCGGAGGCAAGAGTACGGAATTGGATGGCGTACTCGCCAACAGAAGAATTACCCTGGACCAGGTTCAGCAGGGCAGTCTCAGCAGAAGAGGCTCGGGCAGGTTCCTCAAAGACACTTCGAATCTCCGTGAAGAAGGAGTGTACAGAGGCAGTGACGGGGTCATTGCGGTCCCAGAGCGGTGTGGCCCATGACAGAGCTTTCCCAGACAGAAGGCTGACTACGAAAGCCACCTTAGACCTTTCAGTAGGAAACTGGTCCGACATCATCTCCAAGTGCAGGGAACATTGCGAAAGAAAGCCACGGCAAAACTTAGAGTCCCCATCAAATTTATCCGGCAAGGATAATCGTAGGCCGGAAGCGGCCACTCGCTGCGGAGGAGGTGCAGGAGCTGGCGGAGGAGATGATTGCTGAAGCTGTGGTAGCAGCTGCTGTAGCATCACGGTCAGTTGAGACAGCTGGTGGCCTTGTTGCGCTATCTGTTGCGACTGCTGGGCGACCACCGTGGTGAGGTCGGCGACAACTGGCAGTGGGACTTCAGCGGGATCCATGGCCGGATCTACTGCCACGATTCGGCTGGCAGGTGGTGGATCCTCTGTGCCAGAGAGGGATTGGCGTGGACCGTGCTGGTGGACCGGTTCTAAGTTGCTACTGGTATTCACCAGAGCCCGCCGCAAAGCGGGATGGTCTTGCAGCGGCGGTAGCAACCAGGTCGTATCCACCAGCAACGGCTCAACCTCTCTGACTGCTGAAGATAGGCGCGGTACAAGGGAGTAGACAAGAGCAAGGTCGGACGTAGCAGAAGGTCGGGGCAGGCAGCAAGGATCGTAGTCAGGGGCAACGGCAGGAGGTCTGGAACACAGGCTAGGAACACACAAGGAAACGCTTTCACTGGCACAATGGCAACAAGATCCGGCGAGGGAGTGCAGGGGAAGTGAGGTATAAATAGGGAGTGCACAGGTGAACACACTAATTAGGCTAACTGCGCCAATCAGTGGCGCAGTGGCCCTTTAAATTGCAGAGACCCGGCGCGCGCGCGCCCTAGGGAGCGGGGCCGCGCGCGCCGGGACAAGACCGACGGAGAGCGAGTCAGGTACGGGAGCCGGGATGCGCATCTCGAGCGGGCGCCTCCCGCATCGCGAATCGCATCCCGGCTGGGAGAGGTATCGCAGCGCACCCGGTCAGCGGGTCTGACCGGGGCGCTGCATTTGCGAGGATGTAGCGAGCGCTCCGGGGAGGAGCGGGGACCCGGAGCGCTCGGCGTAACAATGAGGCTGTAATTATCATCATAGGTTATAACCTCAACTATTAGAGACAGAATGAGAAAAAAGAATCCATAAATCCCATTGTCTGATTTTTAAAGAGTACCTGTCCCCAAACTCAACTTTTAATATATTGTTCCTTATGTAATTATAAGACACTTTGCTATTTACTTTCTGTTAAAATTCTCAACCTTTATATGTTTTTAATGTGATTGAAATAACTGCCACTAGGTGGCTCTGTTCTGTTCCCTGCGCAAGTCAAACAGTTAGTTTGGTCTCCTCCCAACCTGGCAGGAGACAAAACTCAGGAAGTGTGTGCGGGGCATGGGGAGGCAGAGCTCTCGTAGGCTTCAGAGACGCTGTGCCTTCTGGGGAACGCCCACTTTCTCCTACCGGGAGCTACACAATGTGAGCAAGGGGAAAGGTATGATACACAATTTTAAGGGCAGGAAGGGTGTTAGGAGTAGTTAGGGAATATAATCTTAATTAGGGCCATATTCAAATTTGCAATATTTTGCGAATATATTGACGATTATTCATCCTATGTTTGCAAAATTCGCATATTTGCTATGTTTGTTCACTTTTTTTTTTCATGCGAAAATTCGCATGGAAAATTCACATAAAAATTTGCATGTGAAAAAAAACCAAAAAAAAAAAAAGAATATTCAACATGAATATCTAGCACTACAAAATTCTACAAAATTCTGTTAGTCCAATGAAAAAGATATTACAAGATACTGCAACATTTTATGGTTTGCATCTAGCACTATATTCTAAATATTTGCGAAATCGCGAAATGCCAATATTTGTGGTAAAAATTTGCATTATTAATATTCGTGCTCAACACTACTGACAGGTACTCTTTAAAGAATTTATTTGCAAATTATGGTGGAAAATAAGTATTTGGTTCCTCTCAATACTTTGTTATATCCCCTTTGTTGGTAATGACAGAGGTCACATGATTTCTGTGTTCACAAGGTTCTCACACACTGTTGGTAATGACAGAGGTCACATGATTTCTGTCTTCACAAGGTTCTCACACACTGTTGGTAATGACAGAGGTCACATGATTTCTGTCTTCACAAGGTTCTCACACACTGTTGGTAATGACAGAGGTCACATGTTTTCTGTCTTCACAAGGTTCTCACACACTGTTGGTAATGACAGAGGTCACATGTTTTCTGTCTTCACAAGGTTCTCACACACTGTTGGTAATGACAGAGGTCACATGTTTTCTGTCTTCACAAGGTTCTCACACACTGTTGGTAATGACAGAGGTCACATGTTTTCTGTCTTCACAAGGTTCTCACACACTGTTGGTAATGACAGAGGTCACATGTTTCCTGTCTTCACAAGGTTCTCACACACTGTTGGTAATGACAGAGGTCACATGATTTCTGTCTTCACAAGGTTCTCACACACTGTTGGTAATGACAGAGGTCACATGTTTTCTGTCTTCACAAGGTTCTCACACACTGTTGGTAATGACAGAGGTCACATGTTTTCTGTCTTCACAAGGTTCTCACACACTGTTGGTAATGACAGAGGTCACATGTTTTCTGTCTTCACAAGGTTCTCACACACTGTTGCCGGTATTTTGGCCCATTCCTCCATGCAGATCTCCTTTAGAGCAGTGATGTTTTGGGGCTGTCGCTGGGCAACACAGACTTTCAACTCCCTCCAAAGGTTTTCTATAGGGTTGGGATCTGGAGACTGGCTAGGCCTCTGCAGGACCTGAAAGTGCTTCTTACGAAGCCATTCCTTCATTGCCCGGGCGGTGTGTTTGGGATCATTGTCATGCTGAAAGACCCAGCCAGGTTTCATCTTCAATTCCCTTGCTGATGGAAGGAGGTTTTCACTCACAATCTCACGATACATGGCCCCATTCATTCTTTCCTTTACATGGATCAGTCCTCCTGGTCCCTTATCTGAAAAACAGCCCCAAAGCGTGATGTCTCCACCCCCATGCTTCACAGTAGTTATGGGGTTCTTTGGATACAATTTAGCATTCTTTCTCCTCCAAACACGACGAGTTGAGTTTTTACCAAAAAGTTCTACCTTGGTTTCATCTGACCATATGACATTCTCCCAATCCTCTTCTGGATCATCCAAATGCTCTCTAGCAAACTTCAGACGGGCCCGGACATGTACTGGCTTAAGCAGAGGGACACGTCTGGCACTGCATGATTTGTGTCCCTGGCGGTGTAGTGTGTTATTGATGGCAGCCTTTGTTACTTTGGTCCCAGCTTTCTGCAGGTCATTCACTAGGTCCCCCGTGTGGTTCTGGGATTTTTTCTCACCGTTCTTGTGATCATTTTGACACCACGGGGTGAGATCTTGCCTGGAGCCCCAGATGGAGGGAGATGATCAGTGGTCTTGTATATCTTCCATTCTCTAATAATTGCTCCCACAGTTGATTTCTTCACACCAAGCTGCTTGCCTATTGCAGATTCAGTCTTCCCAGCCTGGTGCAGGTCTACAATGTTGTTTCTGGTGTCCTTCGCCAGCTCTTTGGTCTTGGCCATAGTGGAGTTTGGAGTGTGACTGAGGTTGTGGACAGGTGTCTTTATACTGATAACAAGTTCACACAGGAGCCATTAATACAGGTAACGAGTGGAGGACGGAGGAGACTCTTATAGAAGAAGTTACAGGTCTGTGAGAGGCAGAAATCTTACTTGTCTGTAGGTGACCAAATACTTATTTTCCACCATAATTTGCAGATAAATTCATTAATAATCAGACAATGTGATTTATGGATTTTTCTCATTCTGTCTCATAGTTGAGGTTATAACCTATAATGATAATTACAGCCTCATCTTTATAAGGGGGAGAACTTGTACAATTGGGGGCTGACTAAATACTTTTTTGCCCCACTGTAAATACCACAAAGGGCATATTTACAATTTATCAGGTCTCTAAAGTGGGGCCATGAAAGAGTTTATCGAAACCAGTTTACAAGAAGGTCGTATTCGACCCTCGGTGTCCCCCATGGGGCTGGGTTTTTGTTTGTCTGTAAAAAAGATGGTGGTCTCAGACCATATATTGATTATAGAGGATTGAATCAAATAACTGTAAAATATCCTTTACCTTTCATTCCTGACATGTTTAATCAGATACAGGGCGCCAATTGGTTTGCCCTTCAAGCTTGATTTGCGGGGGACACATCAATCTTATTCGCATAAAGCGACCTTTAACCCCTTAAGGACCAAGGACGTACAGGTACGTCCTTGGTCCTGCTCCCGTGATATAACGCGGGGTTACACGGTAACCCCGCATCATATCACGGCGGGCCCGGCGTCGTAGTGAAGCCGGGACCCGGCGCTAATAGCGCACACCGCCAATCGCGGCGCCGTGCGCTATTAACCTTTTAGCCGCGCGCTCAGAGCTGTGCCGCGCGGCTAAAAGTGAAAGTAAAAGCTGCCGGTTAACTCAGTGGGCTGTGTAAATAAAAATAAACATATATGGTATCACCGCGTGTGGAAATGTCCGAATTATAAAAATATATCGTTAATTAAACCACTCGGTCAATGGCGTGCGTGCAAAAAAATTCCAAAGTCCAAAATAGTGCATTTCAATAAGTCCTATCAATGCAAAAATGGTACCGTTAAAAACTTCAGATCACGGCGCAAAAAATGAGCCCTCATACCGCCCCATACACGGAAAAATAAAAAAGTTATAGGGGTCAGAAATGACAATTTTAAACATATTAATTTTCCTGCATGTAGTTATGTATGTAATCATTTTAACCGTATGGACCTACAGAATAATGATAAGGTGTCATTTTTACCGAAAAATGTACTACGTAGAAACGGAAGCCCCCAAAAGTTACAAAACTGCGTTTTTTTTTCAATTTTGTCGCACAATGATTTTTTTTTTCCCGTTTCACCATAGATTTTTGGGCAAAGTGACTGATGTCACTGCAAAGTAGAATTGGTGGCGCAAAAAATAAGCATCATATGGATTTTTAGGTGCAAAATTGAAAGAGTTATGATTTTTTAAAGGAGCAAAAAAGGAAAATGCAAAAATGGAAAAAAAAAACTGGTCCTTAAGGGGTTAATACGCCTGAAGGGCATTTTGAATACTTAGTAATGCCTTTTGGTACCACTCCATAAACTTCCCTCTGCTCCAGTGTTTGGACTTGTTTGTCAGACACGTCGTCCCTTACCATAGGTTGCCTGTTACTGTTGTTTCTGACAGAGGGGTACAATTTGTGTCCATATTCTGGCCGGCGTTTTGTAAAAGACTGGGGGTTGAATTGTCCTTTTCTTCCGCATTTCACCCTCAGTCCAACGGCCAAACAAAAAGAATGAACCATTGAGCGATCTGTTCTGTGTTATGTTACCGAGTGGGTTTCATACTTGGCACTGGCCATGACGAAAACTCTTCTACCGGTATGTCACCATTCTTCTGTGTGTGGGTTCAATCCTCGCTTCACCTCTTGTCCAGAAGCTTCTAGTAACAATCCAGAGGTGGATGAAGCAATAAACAAACAGAAGAACCTGGAAAAAGCCCAAGAAAAACAGAAGAGGTTTGTCAACAAGAGACGCACTTGTGGCGCAGGGTTTAATGTTGGGAACAAAGTTTGGTTGTCTACAAAAAATCTTTGTTTAAAAGTCCAATCGGGAAAATTATTGGCCCCCAGGTTTACTGGGCCTTTTGAGGTTTTTGAGGTTATAAACCTGGTTTCTTATGAATTGAAATGACATAATGTCCATAATGTGTTTCCTCGTTCCCTTTTGAAGGTCTACATTCTATCTCTGACTCTGGCTCCGGTGGAGATTGATGGTTAAATGGAATATGAGGTTGGGAAGATTTTGGAAGGTCTCAAATTCCTTACAATATTTGGTAAACTGGAAGGGTTATGGTCCAGAGGAGAGGCCGTGGGTTCCATCTTCTGCTATACGCGCTCTGAGGCTTATCAGAAGCTTTCACTCCTCTCATCCGGACAAACCTGCACCAGATCTTAATCTCTTAAGGACGCAGGGCGTACCTGTATGCCCTGTGCCTGCTCCCCTTGCTATGACGCAGGCTCACGGTCTGACCCCGCATCATAGCATCGTCTAATGCCGCAGTGATGCCTTAACCCCTTAGACGCGGCGATCACCTTTCTAAAGTGAAAGTAAAACGTTCCCGGCAGCTCAGTCGGGCTGTTGGTGACCGCCACGGTGAAATTACTGCATCCCGAACAGCTAAGAGGAAGGGGGAAGGTCCCACCTGCCTCCTCTCTGTCCAATCTGTGATCTACTGCTCCATGTCTGAGATCCAGGCAGGAGCAGCAGAGCGCCGATAACACTGATCAATGCTATGCTATGGCACAGAACAGTGTATGCAATCAGAAGATTACATGTAATATTGCCCTATGGGGGCTAAAAAATGGTGTTAAAAAAAGTAAAAAAAAGTAAATAAATGTGATTTAACCCTTTCCCTAATAAAAGTTTGAATCACCCCCCTTTTCCCATAAAAAAAAATATATATATGTAAAGGAAAATAAACTGCTATCCCCAGTTTAGTCTTGAGAAGAGACGTATAAGGGGGGATATGATAAACGTATATAAGTATATAAATGGCCCATACAAAAAATATGGAGAAAAACTGTTCCAGGTTAAACCCCCCCAAAGGACGAGGGGGCACTCCCTCCGTCTGGAGAAGAAAAGGTTTAGTCTCAAGGGGCGACACGCCTTCTTTACCGTGAGGACTGTGAATTTATGGAACGGTCTACCTCAGGAACTGGTCACAGCAGGAACAATTAACAGCTTTAAAACAGGATTAGATACATTCATGGAACAAAATAACATTAATGCTTATGAAGAAATATAAAATCTCATCCCTTCCCCAATATCGCGCCGCGCCCCTACCCTTCAATTCCCTGGTTGAACTTGATGGACATATGTCTTTTTTCGACCGTACTAACTATGTAACTATGTAACTATGTAACAAACATATGTGGCATAAACATTATAGTGTCCAAACTATAAAAATATATAATGTTAATTAAACCGCACGGTCAATGGCGTACACGTAAAAAAATTCCAAAATCCAAAATTGCGTATTTTTGGTCATTTTGTATACCTTAACCCCTTAAGGACCAAGCCCATTTTCACCTTAAAGGGGTACTCCGCACCCCTAGATATCTTATCCCCTATTGAAAGGATAGGGGATAAGATGTCAGATCGCCAGGGGTCCCGCTGATGGGGGCCCCCGGGATCTCGGCTGCAGCACCCACCTGTATGGCTTCCACCTCACACCGACAACCCTGGAGGCTTTGGATCCCGACCACAATGGCGGACGAGCGTGACGTCACGACTCCGCCACATGTGACATCATGCCCCACCCCCTCAATGCAAGTCTATGGGAGGTCCGTCACCCCCCCTTCCATAGACTTGCATTGAGGGGGTGGGACGTGATGTCACACGGGGCGGAGTCGTGACGTCATGCTCATCCGCCATTGTGGTCCGAAGCCTCCAGCGTTGCAGGTGTGAGGTGGAAGCCGTACAGGTGGGTGCTGCAGCCGAGATCCTGGGGGTCCCCAGCAGCTGGACCCCGACGATCTGACATCTTATCCCCTATCCTTTGGATAGGGGATAAGATGTCTAGGGGTGCGGAGTACCCCTTTAAGGACCAGGCCAATTTTATTTTTACGTTTTCGTTTTTTCCTCCTCGCCTTCTAAAATCCATAACTCTTTTATATTTCCATCTACAGACCTATATAAGGGCTTGTTTTTTGCGTGACCAATTTTACTTTGTAATGAAACCTCTCATTTTATCATAAAATTTACGGCAACCCCCCCCAAAAAAATTTTTAGGTAGAAAATTTTAAAGAAAACCAAAATTTTACACACTTTGGAGAGGTTCGTTTTCACACTGTACAATTTACGGTAAAATTGATACGTATTCTTTATTCTGTGGGTCAATACGATTAAAATGATCCCCATGGTTAGATACTTTTATATTTTTGTACCGCTTAAAAAAAATCTAAAACTTTTTGTACAAAATCAGTCATCTAAAATCGCCCCATTTTGACCACCTGTAACTTTTTCATTTTTCCGTATATCGGGCGGTAGGAGGGCTCCTTTTTTTGTGCCCTCATCTGTACTTTTATTAGATACCACATTTGCATATATAAAACTTTTAGATCATTTTTTATAAATTTTTTTAAATAAAATGTGGCAAAAAAGCTGCATTTTTGGACTTTTTTTAAAAAAAAATTACGTTTACACCGGCTGCCATGCTGGATGATCGGATCGCCGCGGCAGAAGTTTCACTTGTTTGATTGAAATTCCAAGAAAAAAAAACTGTGCAAAGTCAAAAACCGTATGGTGAAAACCAGATGGACCCGTACGCATATACGGTTCTGTACGGTTCCCATTGACTTCCATGTTGACAAAAAACGTGTCAGTCTATGGTTTTGGGTACGGGTAAAAAAATGGACAAAACCATATAAGGGTGCATGCACACCACGTTTTTGCTATACAGTTCCCGTATACGGTTTCAAGTTAAAAAACGTACGGAACCGTATAGCAAACCGTGTGCACTGACTTAACATTGTAAACCGTATGTCAAACGCATCATCCGGTTTGGTCCGTTTTGCATCTTATATGGTTTTGTCCGTTTTTTAACCCATACCCAAAACCGTAGACTGCCAAGTTTTTTGGTCCGGGTGAAAAACTGTATTAAATCGTATACTTTTTTATTTTTTTATTTTTTTACATGGGAGTCAATGGGAACCGTACAGAACCATATGTGCGTCCTATTCCATCCGGTTTTCACCATACGATTTTTGACTTTGCACAGTTTTTTTTCTTGGAATTTCAATCAAACGAGTGAAACTTTATTCAAAAGGGAGTGAAAAGTTAAAAATGTCTACGGTTTTATCTTAAAAAACAGATGCAACCGGACATCATTTTTCAAACCGTATACGGGTTGAAATTTGTACACAAGTTTTGATACAGTTTAGTCAGGTTTTGAGGGATCTGTTTTTCATCAAAAACCTGATACGGGAAACTGTATTGCCAAAACGTGGTGTGCATGCACCCTAAGACGCAAAACGGACTAAACCGGATGATGCATTTGACATACGGTTTACAATGTTAAGTCAATGCATACGGTTTTCTATACGGTTCTGTATGGTTTTTACCTTGAAACCGTATACGGGAACTGTATAGCAAAAACGTTTTTGCTATACAGTTCCCGTATACGGTTTCAAGGTAAAAAACATACAGAACCGTATAGAAAACCATGTGCATGCACCCGAACAGTCCAAAGAGACGGAATAATGTCCATTAGGTAGTTGAGGAAGCCCGGGGCCAGAGACAATCCAGGTAGTGAATCTCCATGTGGTGCTCCAAAATAGGACATACCCAGCATAGCAAAAATGGAAAGGAAAGGACGCACACAGACAAACAGGTAGGTAAGAAAACAGGGCGTCACTCACGTCACGTCACTTTAGTGGCACTTTATTTTAAAGGTGTATAGAATACAGGGTGCAGACACGGATGAGGCTTAGGGGACGCCGCGGGTCAGCAACATGTCGGGTTAACAGCTGTTTGCGCGTGCGTCCGCACGCGCAAACAGCTGTTAACCCGACATGTTTCCGACTCGTGACCTGTTGCTGACTGTGCTTTGGGGCTTTGGAACCACGGTGTATGGTCTGGGACCAGCAGTCAGAAGTTCTACGTTTTGTGCTAGTTCACTGCGAAAGGTTCTGCGTGGAGTGAGGATTTGTCAGGGTAGAAGTGCAGACTACTACTATCTATTTACCTGGAAAAGAAAATAACAAAAGATATAACTAAAACCCCTATCCACAGCCTGTGTGAGCTGACCTACATGTACACTCTTCACCCTATCTACAGCCTGTGTGAGCTGTCCTCCATATATGTTCACCTATCTACATCCTGTGTGAGCTGTCCTCCATGTATGCTCTCCTCCCTATATACAGCCTGTGTGAGCTGACCTACATGTACACTCTTCACCCTATCTACAGCCTGTGTGAGCTGTCCTCCATGTATACTCTCCTCTCTATCTACAGCCTGTGTGAGCTGACCTACATGTACACTCTTCACCCTATCTACAGCCTGTGTGAGCTGTCCTCCATATATGTTCACCTATCTACATCCTGTGTGAGCTGTCCTCCATGTATGCTCTCCTCCCTATATACAGCCTGTGTGAGCTGTCCTCCATGTATACTCTCCTCTCTATCTACAGCCTGTGTGAGCTGACCTACATGTACACTCTTCACCCTATCTACAGCCTGTGTGAGCTGTCCTCCATATATGTTCACCTATCTACATCCTGTGTGAGCTGTCCTCCATGTATGCTCTCCTCCCTATATACAGCCTGTGTGAGCTGACCTACATGTACACTCTTCACCCTATCTACAGCCTGTGTGAGCTGTCCTCCATATATGTTCACCTATCTACATCCTGTGTGAGCTGTCCTCCATGTATGCTCTCCTCCCTATATACAGCCTGTGTGAGCTGACCTACATGTACACTCTTCACCCTATCTACAGCCTGTGTGAGCTGTCCTCCATATATGTTCACCTATCTACATCCTGTGTGAGCTGTCCTCCATGTATGCTCTCCTCCCTATATACAGCCTGTGTGAGCTGTCCTCCATGTATACTCTCCTCTCTATCTACAGCCTGTGTGAGCTGACCTACATGTACACTCTTCACCCTATCTACAGCCTGTGTGACCTGTCCTCCATATATGTTCACCTATCTACATCCTGTGTGAGCTGTCCTCCATGTATGCTCTCCTCCCTATATACAGCCTGTGTGAGCTGACCTACATGTACACTCTTCACCCTATCTACAGCCTGTGTGACCTGTCCTCCATGTATACTCTCCTCCCTATATACAGCCTGTGTGAGCTGACCTACATGTACACTCTTCACCCTATCTACAGCCTGTGTGACCTGTCCTCCATATATGTTCACCTATCTACATCCTGTGTGAGCTGTCCTCCATGTATGCTCTCCTCCCTATATACAGCCTGTGTGACCTGTCCTCCATGTACGCTCTCCATCCTATCTACAGCCTGTGTGAGCTATCCTCCATGTATGCTCTCCTTCCTATATACAGACTGCAGACTCAGACTGCAGCCGGGACACAGACAAGCTCAGCTGGCAGCTTGGAATTATCTCCTCTCTGTATACAACTGCACGTGCAGAGAGAAGAAAGATCAGAGCTCAGATAGTAAAATGAATGAGGGCCTACAGTAAGGCAGAGTCAGGAGTATGCCCTGCGGTGCTGGCTCCTGCCTGTCTGATTGACAGGCAGGAGCAGTGCTGAGCTTGTCTGTGTCCTGGCTGCAGTCTAAGGTTTAGGACTCCAGCATGAGTATGAAATCTATAAAAAGGGTTTGTGGCCAGGACTGATAGGGAGACCTCTAGTGGTCATTTTTTCAAAGTGGAAAATTAAATAGAAAGAAGCATATTTTTGAATAAGATGCAATTGGAAAGTCATTCTGCATACATTAATCTATAATATATCAGAAGTTTTTTTGATGAGAGGTCCCCTTTAAATGGTCACAGAGCTTTTGCAAAATTTTGTGCAGGTCACATTTTCTAAAATCTCCCTCTTCGCATACACCAAGAAGCTAAGCTAAGTCTGGGCTGGTGTAGTTTTTTGGTGGTTTTGCACCTTTTTTGCACCTTTTCACAAAAAGGCGCAGTTCACTAAACCCGTCCATATCATGTGTATTGCCAAAATCAGATGATTTCAACTCAAAATCAGCAGAAATGTGTAAACCAAAAGGTGCAAAAAAGGACACTTGCGCCAAAGTAGCGCCAAATATAGACAGAAAAAGAGGGTAAACACAATGATAAATACCGGCCTCTGTGAACCACCCGGGGAAGAGGCGTCAGGGCCAGTGTGGAGCGCGTATATTCGAAATGCTCATTTTTACAGCGAATATCGGCACTTCGTGATTTTGCGAATATTGAGAACATAGGGATAAATATGCGTAATAATGAATATTCTTATTTATTTTATTTATTTTTTGCGAATATCGGCTCTTCCAGTTAAACGACACTGATCCCTCCCTTCTTTTAGGTGAAAGTTATAATCGCCCATGCGCACTATGAAAATGTCATTACAAATAACAGCACCCACCACGAGGTCCAGTTTAAAGTGTAAGCTGCAGGGTCTTTGTTGCATCACGATATACAATGCGACGTTTCGTCTGACAAGCAGAACAAACATGTAAAATCCAAAATAGGTAACAAAGTGACATGATTGGTGGATACACAAGTGCAGTGAATGTGGTAATTAATCGTAAGCCAACCTCTTATACATCATTGGTCAGAAAAGTGACATGTGAACATGACAGCTACAATAATATATGTCTTGATCAAAGAGATCCTTAACCCCTTAAGGACCGGGGGGTTTTCCGTTTTTGCATTTTCGTTTTTTGCTCCTTTAAAAAATCATAACTCTTTAAATTTTGCACCTAAAAATCCATATGATGCTTATTTTTTGCGCCACCAATTCTACTTTGTAATGACATTAGTCATTTTGCCCAAAAATCTACGGTGAAACGGAAAAAAAAAATTGTGCGACAAAATTGAAAAAAAACAACGCAGTTTTGTAACTTTTGGGGGCTTCCGTTTCTACGTAGTACATTTTTCGGTAAAAATGACCCCTTATCTTTATTCTGTAGGTCCATACGATTAAAATGATCCCCGACTTATATAGGTTGGATTTTGTCGGACTTCTAGAAAAAATCATAACTACATGCAGGAAAATGAATACGTTTAAAATTGTCATTTCTGACCCATATAACTTTTTTATTTTTCCGTGTATGGGGCGGTATGAGGGCTCATTTTTTGCGCCGTGATCTGAAGTTTTTAACGGTATCATTTTTGCATTGATAGGACTTATTGACCAAAAATGACCAAAATTTTTTTTGCGCGCACGCCATTGACCGTGCGGTTTAATTAATGATATATTTTTATAATTCGGACATTTCCGCACGCGGCGATACCACATATGTTTATTTTTATTTACACTGTGTTTTTTTTTTATGGGAAAAGGGGGGTAATTCAAACTTTTAATAGGGGAGGAGTTAAATGATATTTATTCACTTTTTTATTTTTTTATTTTTTTTGCAGTGTTATAGCCCCATAAGGACCTATAACACTGCACACACTGATCTCTTATACTGATCATTGTTATCCCATAGGGACCTATAACACTGCACACACTGATCATTGTTATCCCATAGGGACCTATAACACTGCACATACTGATCATTGTTATCCCATAGGGACCTATAACACTGCACACACTGATCATTGTTATCCCATAGGGACCTATAACACTGCACATACTGATCATTGTTATCCCATAGGGACCTATAACACTGAACACACTGATCATTGTTATCCCATAGGGACCTATAACACTGCACACACTGATCTCTTATACTGATCATTGTTATCCCATAGGGACCTATAACACTGCACACACTGATCTCTTATACTGATCATTGTTATCCTATAGGAGACTATAACACTGCACACACTGATCTCTTATACTGATCATTATTATCCCATAGGAGACTATAACACTGCACACACTGATCTCTTATACTGATCATTGTTATGCCATAGGAGACTATAATACTAATCACACTGATCTCTTATACTGATCATTATTATCCCATAGGAGACTATAACACTGCACACACTGATCTCTTATACTGATCATTGTTATACCATAGGAGACTATAATACTAATCACACTGATCTCTTATACTGATCATTATTATCCCATAAGGACATATAAAACTGCACACACTGATCTCTTATACTGATCATTATTATCCCATAGGAGACTATAACACTGCACACACTGATCATTGTTATCCCATAGGGACCTATAACACTGCACACACTGATCTTTATCATTGATCACTGGTTTCTCATAAGAAACCAGTGATCGACAATTCTGCTGCATGACTGCTCATGTCTGGATCTCAGGCACTGAGCAGTCATTCGGCGATCGGACAGCGAGGAGGCAGGTAGGTAGGGCCCTCCCGCTGTCCTGTAAGCTGTTCGGGATGCCGCGATTTCGCTGCGGCTATCCCGAACAGCCCACTGAGCTAGCCGGCAACTTTCGCTTTCACTTTTAGCCGCGTGGCTCAGCTCTGAGCGCGCGGCTAAAGGGTTAATAGCGCGCGGCGCCGCGATCGGTGCTGCGCGCTATTAGAGGCGGGTCCCGGCTTCACTATGACGCCGGGCCCGCCGTGATATGACGCAGGGTTACCGTGTAACCCCGCGTTATATCAGGAGAGCAGGACCAAGGACGTACCGGTACGTCCTTGGTCCTTAAGGGGTTAAAGGGGTACTCCGCTGAAATTTTTTTTTTTTTTAAATCAACTGGTGCCAGAAAGTTAAACAGATTTGTAAATGACTTCTATTAAAAAATCTTAATCCTTCCTGTACTTATTAGCTGCTGAATACTACAGCGGAAATTCTATTCTTTTTGAAACACAGAGCTCTCTGCTGACATGAGCACAGTGCTCTCTGCATTTTAGGAACTGTCCAGAGTAAAAGGAAATCCCCATAGCAAACCTATGCTGTTCTAGACAGTTCCTAAAATGGACAGAGATGTCAGCAGAGAGCACTGTGGTCGTGATGTCAGCAGAGAGCTCTGTGTTTCAAAAAGAATAGAATTTCCACTGTAGTATTCAGCAGCTAATAAGTACAGGAAGGATTAAGATTTTTTAATAGAAGTCATTTACAAATCTGTTTAACTTTCTGGCACCAGTTGATTTAAAAAAAAAAAAAAAAAAAAGTTTTTCACCGGAGTACCGTATGTGACAGGAGAATACAGTAAGGGGGGGGGGGGGGCTCCGTGACACCAATACATTAATCCGATGATTTTATCTTAGCTCCATTGTTGAGATCTGCTGGGGGCTCACGCTCCTCTACTATGTTTGTAAACATTGTTAATGCGGTTGCGCGGCATCTCCCTATCAGATCTTGTGGGTGCGCATGCGCAACCACACTATGCGCTGCACATCCCGTTCACTATCCCGGCACATATTATAGGGATCCATTGCGCATACGATTAAGTCTCACATATCCCGCAGCGAGTCTATTGAGGCGTCGGCCGTATCTACAGCCGAAGCCAAAACAGACCTATATATGGATCTACTGGGCGCAATGATGTGAACCGTCATCTAGAGAAAAAATGTTTTTTGTATCAAATCTCTTGTATCATGGTGTTCTTCAACGGAGTCCCCTGTCGTGTATTCATCCCGGTGTCCTCCAGTGATATATAAATAGATGTGCAAAAGAGGGGAAATATAAAACCATAATTAAAATCAATCCTCCACGTCAGTAAAGTGGATCAAAAAAAATGTTTTATTTATTATTCACGTACTCTGAGTATATATAGCAAAAATGAAAGAAGTGAAAACTAAAATATAATAATAATAATGAAATATAGAATACGAAAACTAAAAAAGATAAGTAAAAAAGACTATAATAACTCAAAAAATAATAATAAATAAAAAATAATAAATAATAATGAAAAATAAATAAAAAAAATAATAAAAAAGAAAAAATTATAAAAAATAAATAAAAAAATAAAAAAATAATAAATAAAGAATAAAAAAATAAAAAAAATAAAGAATAAAAAAAAAAATAAGAATAAATAAAAAATAAGAATAAATAAAAAATAAATAATAATAAAAAAAACTATAATAAAAACTAAAATAAAACAAAAAATAAAAACATAAAAAAGTAAATGAAAAATGAAAGAAAAATAAATAAATAATAAATAAAAAAATAATAAAAAAATTCTAAAAAATAAAAATAAAATAAAAATTAAATATAAAAATAAAAATTGAAAAATGATAAATAATAAACAATAATAATAAAAAAAGATAAAAAGGAAAAATAATAAATCAGAGTTTGCAGTCAGTTATCTGAGCAACCATCCTTGAATTACATATAAGGTTTCAAGTTGTAATCAATATTTAATCCCATTGGGTGTAACGTGTTTAATCTATGTATCCAGCGGAGTTCTTTATGCTAGGAGTTAGGAGTGGCGAAAAGAACAAAATGGCACCGGGACATTGAGGATTATAGCAACAATAAGATCTATACCTGGCAATCTCAAGCCCCACAGAACAATTGGAGACGCAGACGGCGACCTTGCACTGGAAACTACAATTCATCGGATGGTTTCCTCTCCACAGCGGTGGACAGTGATTCTTCAGATGCATCGTACCAACAGGCTTATTTATTGAAAGGCCCCCCAGGAAACGACGTAAGGGGGGGACGTAAACACCACAAGAGGCATCCAGACAAGACAGAAGACCCAGCACAAACCTCCGAGAGGACGATCGAAGAGAGGACGTTAGTTGTAAATATTAGCTCTTTTGACCTTTCTGATTTGGAAATGAAAGTACTAGAAAGGGCCTATCACATTGCCCCACCACTAGTGGACTGGTTTACCCATGATATTGACTTAGAAACTTTTTTTTCGCAGGTTGCGCCTAAGAAATCATTTTTCTGAATGTGACATACAAACGGTGGGTGAGGTGGATGCGGTGATTAAACAGGCCCACCTGACTCTTAAGGAGGTCGGTCTGTTTAATAAAAGCAATTTCCAACCTCCCAAAGTACACAATGGGATTGAGGCATACATAAAGACGGTGAGGGCCCAAATTGATGATCCTAAAACCACACACCAAGATGAACATAGGTGGCATAATACTTCTAAAACAGAATTGAAAGCTATTAAGGGTCTAGAACAAAACAAGGCTATTACTATCAAACCGGAAGATAAGGGGGGTGCCCTAGTAATTATGGACACCCCCTTTATCTAGCCGAGATCCACAGACAGTTGGAGGATAATGCTGTTTACTCCAAAATTAACAGTGATCCATTACATACTATACAGGGGATGATCAATAATATCTTAGTCCAAGCCAGAGATAATGGGATCATTGATGGGGAGTTGTTTAGATTCCTCATCAAGGAACAACCGCGGACTCCAGTGCCGAAGATCCTTAAGAATTTATGGAATCCCCCCGGAAGACCTATTGTCTACGGGCGGGACTCCGTTTTCTCCCCTATAACAATATATCTAGATAGGATCCTAAATCCATTTGCTAAACAGGCAGCTTCGTATGTACAGGACACAACTCATTTCCTTAACCAAATCATGACCCTGGAATGTCCCAATCATACAATATTGGTATCGTCTGAGGTAGTCAATTAATATACTTCAATTGAACATGACCGTGGTCTACAGGCAATAGCCAATTGTTTGCATAACTCCGATATGTCAGAAGGCGCATGTTCCCTTGTTCTGGACTTACTGGGGGTCATCCTCAGACAGAATTATTTTCTGTTTGGGGATGACCTCTATGTCCAGAACAGGGGAACAGCCATGGGCTCTAATGTGGCGCCATGTTATGCAAATATTTACATGACGGATGTAGAAACTACATACATCTACCCCTCGCCCCTGTTCAGACATATACGGACGTGGTTACGTTATATCGACGACACGTTCGTCATCTGGACAGGGACGGAGGGAGAACTAAAACAATTTTTGGATGAGCTTAACAGCATACACCCTGACTTGAAATTCACCATGGTCTACTCACCCACATCTTTACAATTCTTGGATACTACTGTTTCCCTCCGGGACGGTAGATTGACTACCGATCTCTACACGAAGGAAACGGATAGAAACAATCTCTTGGCATACGACAGCTTTCACCCGAGGAGTATGGTGCAACCCCTCCCCTGGAGTCAGCTGTTAAGGGTCAAGAGAATTGTTTCACCCACGGAAAATATGGAAGGTAGACGGCGAAATGTGCGAAAAATTTAATAAAAGAGGTTACCCACAGAAAATACTAAGTCAACATAGATCTAAATTGGAAAGGAAAAGTAGACCAGAGCTGTTACAGACCACTAAGAGAGACACTAGTGAAAGGATCCCTTTCGTATCCACTTTTACCACTCTTAGCAGTAAAATTGCCAAAATAATTAAACATAACCCGAGTATTGTACAACGCACAACAGATCTCACTTGTTCACCTGTCCTCGCTTATCGCAGGGGACATTACCACAAAGATATTCTCGTAAAATCAGATTTGGGGAGTCTTAAACCAACTACTGTCTGGGCCCCAGAAAGGGTAATTTCCCCTGCCTGGGGTGCAGCCATTGTAACAGCATTATTAAAGGGGACAGCTTCTCGCACCCTCTAACCGGGCAGAGGTCCCGAACAGCCCGACTGAGCAGCCGGGTTAGTGTTATATTCGCTTCAGAGGCGGCGGTCAGCTTTGATCACCGCGTCTGAAGGGTTAATACAGGGCATCACCGCGATCGGTGATGTCCTATATTAGCCGCGGGTCCCGGCCGATAATGGCCGCAGGGACCGCCGCGATAGGACAGGGTTTTAATGTGTATTTGCCGTATAAGAGGCACCGACTTTTCCCCCCAGTTTTGGGGAAGAAAAAGTGCGTCTTATACGGCGAAAAATACGGTATACGTTTCAATACGGTTTTTCACCCGGACCAAAAACCGTGGTAGACTACAGCTTTGGGTGCGGGGAAAAAACTGACAAAACTGTCCAGGATACAAAACGGACACAACCTGATGCATCTTTTGGCGAACGGTTTTCAAATTGAAAAGGTATACGGGAACTGTACGGCAAAAACGTGGTGTGAACCCGGCCTAAATGTAATTCAAAGGGAGCGAATGGGGGGATGGGAGCCCGAATTGAGACTGTAACACTAGGTTTCTACTTGTTTTTATTTGTGCATTTCCCCCCCAAAAAAACGCAAAAAATTTATTTTTTCATTGTAAAATCAATGAGATATTGCAAAATTCTTTTTCCACTTTTTGTTTTTCATTTTGGCGTTTATTTTTTTTTATCTTTTTGGCGTTTTTTCACTCTTTTTCAGCGCCTTGGCCTTGGGAGTAAAAAAGAGCCAAGAAAAACGACATGTGGGTTTTAACTTTGGCGTTTTTGCAGGAGGTTTTCATTCTTTTTTGGACTTTAGCGATCCAAAAGAGTGATGGAGATACCTTTTTTTTTATAAAATTTCATAGGGTACCATAAAAAAAAAAAAAAAAAAAGATACAGTAGTGATGGAAAAAATGTATCTAACGAAATTTCTCTTTTTTAATGAAATTTTAATACATTTTTAAAACAGGGATCAATTTATGTGGGCGGGGCCGAAACTTAGCATAAGGATAAAGGAGAAAACCAACACTGGTGGG
Source organism: Hyla sarda (assembly GCF_029499605.1). Classification (NCBI taxonomy): domain Eukaryota; kingdom Metazoa; phylum Chordata; class Amphibia; order Anura; family Hylidae; genus Hyla; species Hyla sarda. Next base: position 19,024 of record NW_026610847.1, on the reverse strand, counting down.
GCCTATCTATAAGTTGCTGAACCGTTTTTAAAGGGGTTATCCAGGAAAAAATGTATCCTTCCAGTAGTTAACAGCTGCTGAAGATGAGTTGCTCTTTTCTGTCTGACCACAGTGCTCTCTGCTGACACCTCTGCTTGTCTCAGGAACTGCACAGAGTAGGAGCGAATCCCCATAGCAAACCTCCAAAGCTTCGGACAATTCCTGAGACAAGCAGAGGTGTCAGCAGAGAGCACTGTGGTCAGACAGAAAAGAACAACTCATCTTCAGCAGCTGTTAACTACTGAAAGGATTAAGATTTTTAAATAGAATTCATTTACGAATCTGTTTAACTTTCTGGAGCCAGTTGATATAAAAACAAAGTTTTTTCCTGGATAACCCCTTTAAACCCCTCTCCACCCACAGTGAGTATATTCGGGAGGCCATACCCAGCGGGAATTCCGGATGCCCGGCTAAGGGAAGGTGTTTAGACACTAATAGGGGAAGGTGGAATATCTTACGGACCTCCTTCCATGCCACAACTGTGTCCCCTAAAAGAACTGAGTGCTTCCCTAAAGAAGGTAACTTGGTATAGACCGTGTGAGGGCGTCAGGGTCCAAGGAGACAATGGCGTGGAAGGAGGAGCCGTGGATTCACTACATACCGCACGATAGCTTATTACCCCATCCAGTTTACCCAACATCGATTTATGTAACGCTCTGCGTGGTCCTTTACCCGCCCATATAAACGCAATAAAGGCGGAGTTTAATTTACGGACGTCGTCATGACAAAATGAAAGGGGAAAAGTCTTCAAGGGATTCAGGAGACACCGCGCAAAACTAATCAATTTTATCACTTGGCACCTGCCCATTGTTATGGGCAGCGCTCCGGCCGGGGTGAGCGCCCCCTGTCTCCTGTGGCCCCGGGTAACACTCTGTCCGGCCGGGGTGAGCGCCCCCTGTCTCCTGTGGCCCCGGGTAACACTCTGTCCGGCCGTGAGCGCCCCCTGTCTCCTGTGACTACAGGTAACACTCTGTCCGGCCGGGGTGAGCGCCCCCTGTCTCCTATGGCCCCGGGTAACACTCTGTCCGGCCGTGAGCGCCCCCTGTCTACTGTGGCCCCGGGTAACACTATGTCCAGCCGGGGTGAGCGCCCCCTGTCTCCTGTGGCCCCGGGTAACACTCTATCCGGCCGGGGTGAGCGCCCCCTGTCTCCTGTGGCCCCGGGTAACACTCTATCCGGCCGGGGTGAGCACCCCCTGTCTCCTGTGGCCCTGGGTAACACTCTGTCCGGCCGGGGTGAGCACCCCCTGTCTCCTGTGGCCCCGGGTAACACTCTATCCGGCCGGGGTGAGCGCCCCCTGTCTCCTGTGGCCCCGGGTAACACTCTGTCCGGCCGGGGTGAGCGCCCCCTGTCTCCTGTGGCCCCGGGTAACACTCTGTCCGGCCATGAGTGCCCCCTGTCTCCTGTGGCCCTGGGTAACACTCTGTCCGGCCGTGAACGCCCCCTGTCTCCTGTGGCCCTGGGTGACACTCTGTCCGGCCGTGAGCGCCCCCTGTCTCCTGTGGCACCCTACTAACACTCTGTCCGGCCGGGGTGAGCGCCCCCTGTCTCCTGTGGCCCCGGGTAACACTCTGTCCGTCCATGAGCGCCCCCTGTCTCCTGTGGCCCCGGGTAACACTCTGTCTGGCCGTGAGCACCCCCTGTCTCCTGTGGCCCCGGGTAACACTCTGTCCGGCCGTGAGCGCACCCCTGTCTCCTGTGGCCCTGGGTAACACTATGTCCGGCCGTGAGCGCCCCCTGTCTCCTGTGGCACCCTACTAACACTCTGTCCGGCCGGGGTGAGCGCCCCCTGTCTCCTGTGGCACCCTACTAACACTCTGTCCGGCCGGGGTGAGTGCCCCCTGTCTCCTGTGGCCCCGGGTAACAATCTGTCCGGCCGTGAGCGCCCCCTGTCTCCTGTGGCCCCGGATAACACTCTGTCTGGCCGTGAGCGCCCCCTGTCTCCTGTGGCCCCGGGTAACACTCTGTCCGGCCGGGGTTAGCGCCCCCTGTCTCCTGTGGCCCCGGGTAACACTCTGTCCGGCCGTGAGCGCCCCCTGTCTCCTGTGGCCCCGGGTAACACTCTGTCCGGCCGTGAGCGCCCCCTGTCTCCTGTGGCCCCGGGTAACACTCTGTCTGGCCGTGAGCGCCCCCTGTCTCCTGTGGCCCCGGGTAACACTCTGTCCGGCCGTGAGCGCACCCCTGTCTCCTGTGGCCCTGGGTAACACTCTGTCCGGGCATCTCTTCACCTCCCCCTGGTTTCGGCACGTCTCCTGCTTCGCCGGGGCACATGTCCCCTTTCTTAAGGGCGTGCGAACGCTGGCATTGCTAAATTTAAAGGGCCAGTATGCCCATAATTGGTTCCTTGCTGAGCGGACCCTATATTAGTTCGGCACCTCCCAAATATGGTGCCGGATCTTTGTGCTTAGTGCCTTTGAGAAAGCTTCTTAGGTCTGAATCAGTCGGCACTAGGACCGCACGGATACTGTAATCTCCAATAGACTGCAATGTGTTCCATGAGTATTTCCGCCTGAAGAATGAGCACCGCCATTCTTCAGGCGGAAATTTCCAAGCAGATTTTCTGTTCATAAATTCCACTTCACAAATTCCGAAGTGTGAATTTGTGAACGGAAACCAATTCACTATACTATACATTTTAGTAAGTGGAATTGCAGACCTAGTGCCTGTGACCTGACCTTGCTACTTTGCCGCCTGCCTCCTGACCTAGTGCCTGTGACCTGACCTTGCTACTTTGCCGCCTGCCTCCTGACCTAGTGCCTGTGACCTGACCTTGCTACTTTGCCGCCTGCCTCCTGACCTAGTGCCTGTGACCTGACCTTGCTACTTTGCCGCCTGCCTCCTGACCTAGTGCCTGTGACCTGACCTTGCTACTTTGCCGCCTGCCTCCTGTCCTAGTGCCTGTGACCTGACCTTGCTACTTTGCTGCCTGCCTCCTGACCTAGTGCCTGTGACCTGACCTTGCTACTTTGCTGCCTGCCTCCTGACCTAGTGCCTGTTGCCTGACCTTGCTACTTTGCCGCCTGACTCCTGACCTAGTGCCTGTGACCTGACTACGCTACTTTGCTGCCTGTCTTCTGTGCCAAGTTACATCTGGGAAACCAGTGTGGGCAGATCGTGCCAGGGGTAGCGACCTGGGTGCCGCCTGCCGCAGCAAATCCCTCCCGCTTTGCGGCGGGCTCTTGTGAAAACCATCAGTACCTTAGACTCCGCTCCCTTGTATGGTTCAGTCATTGTGCACACAGGACAGCAGATCCACCTCTCAGCCATTTACAGTAAGACCTTCACACCCATAAAGGTGAGTGGAACCCCGCCACCATTTCAGTAACTCAGTTCAAATTTTAGCAAACAAGGGCAGGAAATTCGAAGAATACAATTAGTCAGGTGTCTTACCTCTTTGATCCCAAGATATGTGACGAAGGAAGAGGCCATTCTAATGCCCAATCCTGACACTTCAGAAAGCCGGCACGGTGATGTGGACCCCAGGGGAAGTAGTTTCAATTTCGTAACGATTAATCTGTAACCCGAAAAATGTTTCAAACGGTCCAGAATACCCTGTGGGGATGAACCAGGATGGTCTAGGAAAAGCAAGACATCATCGGCGAACATAGTGATTAAGGGGTTAAAGGGGTACTCCGCCCCTAGACATCTTACCACCTATCCAAAGGATGAGGTGTCTGATTGTGGGGCCCCAGAGATCTTGGCTGCACCCCCCCAGACATTCGGTGCACGGAGTGAACTTCGCTCCATGCCGGACTGGCAATACGGGCGGAGGCTTGTGATGTCGCGGTTACGCCCCACTCATGACATCACGGCCACGCCCCCTCAATGCAAGTCTATGGGAGGGGGCATGATGGTCACCACGCCCCCTCCCATAGACTTGCATTGAGGGGGCGTGGCCGTGACATAACGAGCAGGGCGTGCCCGCGACATCATGAGCCTTTGGCGCTGAACCCGACATTCAAGAAGAACGCCGGGTACAGCAGGGGGATCATGGGGGTCGCCCCCATCCACACGATCGGACATGTTACCCCCCAATCCTTTAGATATGGGATGAGATGTCTAGGATGGAGTACCCCCTTAAATAACTATAGTTGGGTTGGAGCTGCTGGGAGCTCGCCTGGGTGATCTAGGGGTGGTTCTCAGCTCTGCTCCTATCAGGAAGGTGAATCCCTGATCACATGACTATATAAGCTCCGAGCAGTGATCAGTCCATTATACCTCAGCTGACTCCTCCTTGTTTATTGATCTTTGGCTTTTCCCCGACTCTTTTTTTTCTCTTCGTTCCTGTCCTTCGTTCCGTTCCTGGGTGACATTGACTTGACCGTGTGTGTCTTTGTGTATCTCTTTTAGTTTGTGTGCCTCCAGCTGTTCTCCTACTGTATTTGTATTTTATTATTTTGACAATGCTGCCCCAGCACTTAGCAGGGAGGGTTTGTCATCATGGTTGTGGCTCTGTTACTTAGGGCGAAAAGGTAGGTACAGTGACTGTGGGTAAGTTAGGGCTTCACTGTTCCCTGCCCATACGTGACAGAATTGTCCAAAAAAGAGACAAACAACCAGTGAACGGCCGATGTGTGGAGGAAAATGTCTTGTTGGCGTCAGAAGAGAATGGGTAGACTAGTTCGAGATGACAGAAAGGCAACAGTAACTCCAATTACCACTGGTTATACCCAAGTAAGCAGAATACCATCTCTGACTGCACAACACGTCCAAGCAGATGGGCTACAGCAGCTAAGACCACACCAAGGCCACTACTGTCAGCTAAGACCACACGAGGAGCCACTACCGTCACCTAAGACCACACCGCGGGCCACTACTGTCAGCTAAGACCACACCGGGGCCACTACTGTCAGCTAAGACCACATCGGGTGCCACTCCTGTCAGCTAAGACCACACCGAGTGCCACTCCTGTCAGATAAGACCACACCGGGTGCCACTCCTGTCAGCTAAAACCACACCGGGTGCCACTCCTGTCAGCTAAGACCACACCGGGGCCACTACTGTCAGCTAAGACCACACCGGGGGCCACTACTGTCAGCTAAGACCACACCGGGGGCCACTACTGTCAGCTAAGACCAAACCGGGGCCACTACTGTCAGCTAAGACCACACCGCGGGCCACTACTATCAGCTAAGACCACACCGGGGGCCACTACTGTCAGCTAAGACCACACCGGGGGCCACTACTGTCAGCTCAGACCACACCGGGGGCCACTCCTGTCAGCTAATACCACACCGGGGCCACTACTGTCAGCTAAGACCGCACTAGGGGCCACTCCTGTCAGCTAAGACCACACCGGGGGCCACTACTATCAGCTAAGACCACACCGGGGCCACTCCTGTCAGCTAAGACCACACCGGGGGCCATTCCAGTCAGCTAAGACCACACCGGGGCCACTCCTGTCAGCTAAGACCACATCGGGTGCCACTCCTGTCAGCTAAGACCACACCGAGTGCCACTCCTGTCAGATAAGACCACACCGGGTGCCACTCCTGTCAGCTAAGACCACACCGGGTGCCACTCCTGTCAGCTAAGACCACACCGGGGCCACTACTGTCAGCTAAGACCACACCGGGGGCCACTACTGTCAGCTAAGACCACACCGGGGGCCACTACTGTCAGCTAAGACCAAACCGGGGCCACTACTGTCAGCTAAGACCACATCGGGGGCCACTCCTGTCAGCTAAGACCACACCGGGGGCCACTACTGTCAGCTAAGACCACACCGGGGGCCACTACTGTCAGCTCAGACCACACCGGGGGCCACTCCTGTCAGCTAATACCACACCGGGGCCACTACTGTCAGCTAAGACCGCACTAGGGGCCACTCCTGTCAGCTAAGACCACACCGGGGGCCACTACTATCAGCTAAGACCACACCGGGGCCACTCCTGTCAGCTAAGACCACACCGGGGGCCATTCCAGTCAGCTAAGACCACACCGGGGCCACTCCTGTCAGCTAAGACTACACTGGGGGCCACTACTATCAGCTAATACCACACCGCGGGCCACTACTGTCAGCTAAGACCACACCGCGGGCCATTCCTGTCAGCTAAGACCACACCGGGGCCACTCCTGTCAGCTAAGACCACACCGGGGGCCACTCCTGTCAGCTAAGACCACACCGGGTGCCACTACTGTCAGCTCAGACCACACCGGGGGCCATTCCTGTCAGCTCAGACCACACCGGATGCCACTACTGTCAGCTAAGACCACACCGGGGGCCACTACTGTCAGCTAAGACCACACCGGGGGCCATTCCTGTCAGCTAAGACCACACCGGGTGCCACTACTGTCAGCTAAGACCACACCGGGGCCACTACTGTCAGCTAAGACCACATCGGGTGCCACTCCTGTCAGCTAAGACCACATCGGGGGCCACTCCTGTCAGATAAGACCACACCGGGTGCCACTCCTGTCAGATAAGACCACACCGAGTGCCACTCCTGTCAGATAAGACCACACCGGGTGCCACTCCTGTCAGCTAAGACCACACCGGGTGCCACTCCTGTCAGCTAAGACCACACCGGGGCCACTACTGTCAGCTAAGACCACACCGGGGGCCACTACTGTCAGCTAAGACCACACCGGGGGCCACTACTGTCAGCTAAGACCACACCGGGGCCACTACTGTCAGCTAAGACCACACCGCGGGCCACTACTATCAGCTAAGACCACACCGGGGGCCACTACTGTCAGCTAAGACCACACCGGGGGCCACTACTGTCAGCTCAGACCACACCGGGGGCCACTCCTGTCAGCTAATACCACACCGGGGCCACTACTGTCAGCTAAGACCGCACTAGGGGCCACTCCTGTCAGCTAAGACCACACCGGGGGCCACTACTATCAGCTAAGACCACACCGGGGCCACTCCTGTCAGCTAAGACCACACCGGGGGCCATTCCAGTCAGCTAAGACCACACCGGGGCCACTCCTGTCAGCTAAGACTACACTGGGGGCCACTACTATCAGCTAATACCACACCGCGGGCCACTACTGTCAGCTAAGACCACACCGCGGGCCATTCCTGTCAGCTAAGACCACACCGGGGCCACTCCTGTCAGCTAAGACCACACCGGGGGCCACTCCTGTCAGCTAAGACAACACCGGGTGCCACTACTGTCAGCTCAGACCACACCGGGGGCCATTCCTGTCAGCTCAGACCACACCGGATGCCACTACTGTCAGCTAAGACCACACCGGGGGCCACTACTGTCAGCTAAGACCACACCGGGGGCCATTCCTGTCAGCTAAGACCACACCGGGTGCCACTACTGTCAGCTAAGACCACACCGGGGGCCACTCCTGTCAGCTCAGACCACACCGGATGCCACTACTGTCAGCTAAGACCACACCGGGGGCCACTACTGTCAGCTAAGACCACACCGGGGGCCACTCCTGTCAGCTAAGACCACACCGGGGGCCACTACTGTCAGCTAAGACCACACCGGGGGCCACTACTGTCAGCTAAGACCACACCGGGGGCCACTCCTGTCAGCTCAGACCACACCGGGTGCCACTACTGTCAGCTAAGACCACACCGGGGGCCACTCCTGTCAGCTCAGACCACAACTGGTGCCACTCCTGTCAGCTAAGACCACATCGGGGGCCACTCCTGTCAGCTCAGACCACACCGGGTGCCACTACTGTCAGCTAAGACCACACCGGGGGCCACTCCTGTCAGCTAAGACCACACCGGGGGCCATTCCTGTCAGCTAAGACCACACCGGGTGCCACTACTGTCAGCTAAGGCCACACCGGGGGCCACTACTGTCAGCTAAGACCACACCGGGGGCCATTCCTGTCAGCTAAGACCCCACCGGGTGCCACTACTGTCAGCTAAGACCACACCGGGGGCCACTCCTGTCAGCTAAGACCCCACCGGGGGCCACTCCTGTCAGCTAAGACCACACCAGGGAGGCAACTACTATCAGCTAATACCACACCGGGGGCCACTCCTGTCAGCTAAGACCACACCGGGGGCCATTCCTGTCAGCTAAGACCACACCGGGTGCCACTACTGTCAGCTAAGACCACACCGGGGGCCACTCCTGTCAGCTAAGACCACACCGGGGGCCACTCCTGTCAGCTCAGACCACACCGGGTGCCACTACTGTCAGCTAAAACCACACCGGGGGCCACTACTGTCAGCTCAGACCACACCGGGTGCCACTCCTGTCAGCTAAGACCACATCGGGGGCCACTCCTGTCAGCTCAGACCACACCGGGTGCCACTACTGTCAGCTAAGACCACACCGGGGGCCACTACTGTCAGCTAAGACCACACCGGGGCCATTCCTGTCAGCTAAGACCACACGGGGTGCCACTCCTGTCAGCTAAGACCACATCGGGGGCCACTCCTGTCAGCTCAGACCACACCGGGTGCCACTACTGTCAGCTAAGACCACACCGGGGGCCACTCCTGTCAGCTAAGACCACACTGGGGGCCATTCCTGTCAGCTAAGACCACACCGGGTGCCACTACTGTCAGCTAAGACCACACCGGGTGCCACTACTGTCAGCTAAGACCACACCAGGGAGGCAACTGCTATCAGCTAAGACCACACCGGGGGCCACTACTGTCAGCTAAGACCACACCGGGTGCCACTACTGTCAGCTAAGACCACACCGGGGGCCACTCCTGTCAGCTAAGACCACACCGGGGGCCACTACTGTCAGCTCAGACCACACCGGATGCCACTACTGTCAGCTCAGACCACACCGGGTGCCACTCCTGTCAGCTAAGACCACATCGGGGGCCACTCCTGTCAGCTCAGACCACACCCGATGCCACTACTGTCAGCTAAGACCACACCGGGGGCCACTACTGTCAGCTAAGACCACACCGGGGGCCATTCCTGTCAGCTAAGACCACACCAGGTGCCACTACTGTCAGCTAAGACCACACCGGGGGCCACTCCTGTCAGCTAAGACCACACCGGGGGCCACTCCTGTCAGCTCAGACCACACCGGGTGCCACTACTGTCAGCTAAGACCACACCGGGGGCCACTACTGTCAGCTCAGACCACACCGGGTGCCACTCCTGTCAGCTAAGACCACATCGGGGGCCACTCCTGTCAGCTCAGACCACACCGGGTGCCACTACTGTCAGCTAAGACCACACCGGGGGCCACTCCTGTCAGCTAAGACCACACCGGGGGCCATTCCTGTCAGCTAAGACCACACCGGGGGCCACTCCTGTCAGCTAAGACCACACCGGGGGCCACTCCTGTCAGCTAAGACCCCACGGGGGCCACTACTGTCAGCTAAGACCACACAGGGAGGCAACTCCTATCAGCTAATACCACACCGGGGGCCACTCCTGTCAGCTAAGACCACACCGGGGGCCACTCCTGTCAGCTCAGCCCACACCGGGTGCCACTACTGTCAGCTAAGACCACACCGGGGGCCACTACTGTCAGCTAAGACCACACCGGGGGCCATTCCTGACAGCTAAGACCACACCGGGGGCCACTCCTGTCAGCTAAGACCACACCGGGGGCCATTCCTGTCAGCTAAGACCACACCGGGTGCCACTACTGTCAGCTAAGACCACACCGGGGGCCACTACTGTCAGCTAAGACCACATCGGGGGCCACTCCTGTCAGCTAAGACCACACCGGGGGCCACTCCTGTCAGCTCAGACCACACCGGGAGCCACTCCTGTCAGCTAAGACCACATCGGGTGCCACTACTGTCAGCTAAGACCACACCGGGGGCCACTACTGTCAGCTAAGACCACACCGGGTGCCACTCCTGTCAGCTAAGACCACACCGGGGGCCACTCCTGTCAGCTAAGACCCCACCGGGGGCCACTCCTGTCAGCTAAGACCACACCGGGTGCCACTACTGTCAGCTAAGACCACACCGGGGGCCACTCCTGTCAGCTCAGACCACACCGGGTGCCACTCCTGTCAGCTAAGACCACATCGGGGGCCACTCCTGTCAGCTCAGACCACACCGGGTGCCACTACTGTCAGCTAAGACCACACCGGGGGCCACTACTGTCAGCTAAGACCACACCGGGGGCCACTACTGTCAGCTAAGACCACACCGGGGGCCACTACTGTCAGCTAAGACCACACCGGGGGCCATTCCTGTCAGCTAAGACCACACCGGGGGCCACTCCTGTCAGCTAAGACCACACCGGGGTCCACTCCTGTCAGCTAAGACCACACCGGGTGCCACTACTGTCAGCTCAGACCACACCGGGGGCCACTCCTGTCAGCTAAGACCCCACCGGGGGCCACTCCTGTCAGCTAAGACCACACCAGGGAGGCAACTCATATCAGCTAAGACCACACCGGGGGCCACTCCTGTCAGCTCAGACCACACCGGGGGCCACTACTGTCAGCTCAGACCACACCGGGGGCCACTACTGTCAGCTAAGACCACACCGGGGGCCACTACTGTCAGCTAAGACCACACCGGGGGCCACTCCTGTCAGCTAAGACCACACCGGGGGCCACTACTGTCATCTAAGACCACACCGGGGGCCACTCGTGTCAGCTAAGACCACACAGGAGGCCACACCTCCTCCATATTACACGCCCCTCCTACATTTCACACGCTCCTCCTCCATATCACACGCTCCTCCTCCAAATTACAGGCTCCTCCCATATCACACGCTCCTCCTCCATATTACACGCTCCTCCTACATATCACATGCTCCTCCTCCATATTACAGGCTCCTCCCCATATCACACGCTCCTCCTACATATCACACGCTCCTCCTCCATATTACAGGCTCCTCCCATATGACACGCTCCTCCTCCATATAACAGGCTCCTCCCCATATCACACGCTCCTCCATATTACAGGCTCCTCCCATATCACATGCTCCTCCCATATCACATGCCCCTCCTCCATATTATAGGCTCCTCCCATATCACACACTCCTCCTCCATATTACAGGCTCCTCCCCATATCAAAGGCCCCTCCAGTATAACAAGCTCCTCCATATCACACACTCCTCCTCCATATTAAAGGCTCCTCCCATATCACACCCTCCTCCTCCATATTACAGGCTCCTCCTCCATATCACACACTCCTCCTCCATATTACAGGCTCCTCCTCAATATTACACGCTCCTCCTCCATATTACAGGCTCCTCTCATATCACACGCTCCTCCTCCATATCCCACGCTCCTCCCATATCACACGCTCCTCCTCCATATTGCAGGCTCCTCCTCAATATTACACGCTCCTCCTCCATATTACACGCTCCTCTCATATCACACGCTCCTCCTCCATATCCCACGCTCCTCCCATATCACACGCTCCTCCTCCATATTGCAGGCTCCTCCCCATATCACACACTCCTCCTACATATCACACGCTCCTCCTCCATATTACACGCTCCTCCTCCATATCACACGCTCCTCCCCATATCACACGCTCCTCCTCCATATCACACGCTCCTCCTCCATATTACACGCTCCTCCCCATATCACATGCTCCTCCTCCATATCACACGCTCCTCCTCCATATTACAGGCTCCTCCTCAATATTACACGCTCCTCCCCATATCACAGGCTCCTCCTACATATTACAGGCTCCTCCTCCATATTACAGGCTCCTCCCATATCACACACTCCTCCTCCATATTACACGCTCCTACTCCATATCACACGCTCCTCCTCCATATTACACGCTCCTCCTCCATATCACACGCTCCTCCCCATATCACACCCTCCTCCTCCATATTACACGCTCCTACTCCATATCACACGCTCCTCCTCCATATTACAGGCTCCTCCTCAATATTACACGCTCCTCCCCATATCACACGCTCCTCCTCCATATTACACGCTCCTACTCCATATCACACGCTCCTCCTCCATATTACAGGCTCCTCCTCAATATTACACGCTCCTCCCCATATCACACGCTCCTCCTCCATATTACAGGCTCCTCCTCAATATTACACGCTCCTCCCCATATCACACGCTCCTCCCCATATCACACGCTCCTCCTCCATATCACACGCTCCTCCTCCATATCACACGCTCCTCCTCCATATCACACGCTCCTCCTCCATATCACACGCTCCTCCTCCATATCACACGCTCCTTCTCCATATTACACGCTCCTCCTCCATATCACACGCTCCTCCTCCATATTACAGGCTCCTCCCCATATCACACGCTCCTCCTCCTAATCACACACTCCTCCTCCATATTACACGCTCCTCCTCCATATCACACGCTCCTTCTCCATATTACACGCTCCTCCTCCATATCACACGCTCCTCCTCCATATTACAGGCTCCTCCCCATATCACACGCTCCTCCTCCTAATCACACACTCCTCCTCCATATTACAGGCTCCTCCCATATCACACACTCCTCCTCCATATAACACGCTCCTCCTCCATATCACACGCTCCTCCTCCATATTACAGGCTCCTCCCCATATCACACGCTCCTCCTCCATATTACAGGCTCCTCCCCATATCACACGCTACTCCTCCATATTACACGCTCCTCCATATTACAGGCTCCGCCCATATCAAAGGCCCCTCCCAGTATAAACGGCTCCTCCTCCATATTACAGGCTCTTCCTCATATCACAGGCCTCTTCCCATATAACAGGCTCCTCCTCCATAACAAAGGCTCCTCCTCCATAATACAGGCATCTACCCATAGCATTGGCTCCGCCTCCGTATCACTAGCTCCTCCTCCATATTACAGGCTCCTCCTCCACTTCACTGGCTCCTTCTCCACGTCGCAGGCTCCTCCCCCATATTATTGGTCCCTCCCTTATTATACATATTTAAATACAAATACCGCAATTATAGTATCATCACGTGACCGGAAAAGGGTCTCATCATACCAATATTATTATGGACACGTGACAGGAGGAGGAGCTTAATCAGGACCTTCACTAGTCGTCCGCCCGTATTAAAGATGGCGGCGGCTGTACGTGCTCTGTGCGTCCTGCGTGCCTGCTGATTGGTCGCTCTGCTTGTAGTTGCTGAACATACCGGCGCCGTCCTCCGACCACATGGCTGCGCTGTGACCGCAAACCGGAAGGACCGGAGCCCAGAGACATGGAGGAGACGAGAGAACCGGGAGGGAACCGGGGACACCCGCACGGTAAGTCCTGAATATACATCCGACTGTGTATTATATCCCTACAGCAGTGACGTCATCACCTCCTATTATATATATCCCTACAGCAGTGACGTCATCACCTCCTATTATATATATATATATCACTACAGCAGTGACATCTCCTCCTATTATATATATATATATCACTACAGCAGTGACATCACCTCCTATTATATATCACTACAGCAGTGACATCTCCTCCTATTATATATATATATATATCACTACAGCAGTGACATCACCTCCTATTATATATATATATCACTACAGCAGTGACATCTCCTCCTATTATATATATATATATCACTACAGCAGTGACATCTCCTCCTATTATATATATATATCACTACAGCAGTGACATCACCTCCTATTATATATATATATATATATCACTACAGCAGTGACATCTCCTCCTATTATATATATATATATATCACTACAGCAGTGACATCACCTCCTATTATATATATATATATCACTACAGCAGTGACATCTCCTCCTATTATATATATATATATATATCACTACAGCAGTGACATCTCCTCCTATTATATATATATATATATCACTACAGCAGTGACATCTCCTCCTATTATATATATATATATATATATCACTACAGCAGTGACATCTCCTCCTATTATATATATATATATCACTACAGCAGTGACATCTCCTCCTATTATATATATATATATCACTACAGCAGTGACATCACCTCCTATTATATATATATATATCACTACAGCAATGACATCACCTCCTATTATATATATATATATCACTACAGCAGTGACATCTCCTCCTATTATATATATATATCTATATATATATATATATCACTACAGCAGTGACATCTCCTCCTATTATATATATATATATCACTACAGCAGTGACATCTCCTCCTATTATATATATATATATCACTACAGCAGTGACATCTCCTCCTATTATATATATATATATCACTACAGCAGTGACATCTCCTCCTATTATATATATATATATCACTACAGCAATGACATCACCTCCTATTATATATATATATATATCACTACAGCAGTGACATCTCCTCCTATTATATATATATATATATCACTACAGCAGTGACATCACCTCCTATTATATATATATATATATCACTACAGCAGTGACATCTCCTCCTATTATATATATATATATATCACTACAGCAGTGACATCTCCTCCTATTATATATATATATATCACTACAGCAGTGACATCTCCTCCTATTATATATATATATCACTACAGCAGTGACATCTCCTCCTATTATATATATATATATCACTACAGCAGTGACATCACCTCCTATTATATATATATATATATATATATCACTACAGCAGTGACATCTCCTCCTATTATATATATATATATCACTACAGCAGTGACATCACCCTCCTATTATATATATATATATATCACTACAGCAGTGACATCTCCTCCTATTATATATATATATATATATATATATATCACTACAGCAGTGACATCTCCTCCTATTATATATATATATATCACTACAGCAGTGACATCACCTCCTATTATATATATATATATCACTACAGCAGTGACATCACCTCCTATTATATATATATATATCACTACAGCAGTGACATCTCCTCCTATTATATATATATATCACTACAGCAGTGACATCACCTCCTATTATATATATATATCACTACAGCAGTGACATCTCCTCCTATTATATATATATATATCACTACAGCAGTGACATCTCCTCCTATTATATATATATATATCACTACAGCAGTGACATCTCCTCCTATTATATATATATATATCACTACAGCAGTGACATCTCCTCCTATTATATATATATATATCACTACAGCAGTGACATCTCCTCCTATTATATATATATATATATCACTACAGCAGTGACATCTCCTCCTATTATATATATATATATCACTACAGCAGTGACATCTCCTCCTATTATATATATATATATATCACTACAGCAGTGACATCTCCTCCTATTATATATATATATATATCACTACAGCAGTGACATCTCCTCCTATTATATATATATATATATCACTACAGCAGTGACATCTCCCCTATTATATATATATATATCACTACAGCAGTGACATCTCCTCCTATTATATATATATATATATCACTACAGCAGTGACATCTCTCCTATTATATATATATATACACTACAGCAGTGACATCTCCTCCTATTATATATATATATATCACTACAGCAGTGACATCTCCTCCTATTATATATATATATATCACTACAGCAGTGACATCTCCTCCTATTATATATATATATATCACTACAGCAGTGACATCTCCTCCTATTATATATATATATATCACTACAGCAGTGACATCTCCTCCTATTATATATATATATATATCACTACAGCAGTGACATCTCCTCCTATTATATATATATATATATCACTACAGCAGTGACATCACCTCCTATTATATATATATATATCACTACAGCAGTGACATCTCCTCCTATTATATATATATATATCACTACAGCAGTGACATCTCCTCCTATTATATATATATATATCACTACAGCAGTGACATCTCCTCCTATTATATATATATATATCACTACAGCAGTGACATCTCCCTCCTATTATAATATATATATATCACTACAGCAGTGACATCTCCTCCTATTATATATATATATATCACTACAGCAGTGACATCTCCTCCTATTATATATATATATATATCACTACAGCAGTGACATCTCCTCCTATTATATATATATATATCACTACAGCAGTGACATCTCCTCCTATTATATATATATATATCACTACAGCAGTGACATCTCCTCCTATTATATATATATATATATATCTATATATATATATATCACTACAGCAGTGACATCTCCTCCTATTATATATATATATCACTACAGCAGTGACATCTCCTCCTATTATATATATATATATCACTACAGCAGTGACATCTCCTCCTATTATATAATATATATCACTACAGCAGTGACATCTCCTCCTATATATATATATATCACTACAGCAGTGACATCTCCTCCTATTATATATATATATATCACTACAGCAGTGACATCTCCTCCTATTATATATATATATATCACTACAGCAGTGACATCTCCTCCTATTATATATATATATATCACTACAGCAGTGGACATCTCCTCCTATTATATATATATATATATATATATATATATCACTACAGCAGTGACATCTCCTCCTATTATATAATATATATCACTACAGCAGTGACATCTCCTCCTATTATATATATATATCACTACAGCAGTGACATCTCCTCCTATTATATATATATATATCACTACAGCAGTGACATCACCTCCTATTATATATATATATCACTACAGCAGTGACATCTCCTCCTATTATATATATATATATCACTACAGCAGTGACATCTCCTCCTATTATAATATATATATCACTACAGCAGTGACATCTCCTCCTATTATATATATATATATCACTACAGCAGTGACATCTCCTCCTATTATATATATATATATCACTACAGCAGTGACATCTCCTCCTATTATATATATATATATCACTACAGCAGTGACATCTCCTCCTATTATATATATATATCACTACAGCAGTGACATCTCCTCCTATTATATATATATATCACTACAGCAGTGACATCTCCTCCTATTATATATATATATATATATATATATCACTACAGCAGTGACATCTCCTCCTATTATATATATATATATCACTACAGCAGTGACATCTCCTCTATTATATATATATAATCACTACAGCAGTGACATCTCCTCCTATATATATATATATCACTACAGCAGTGACATCTCCTCCTATTATATATATATATATCACTACAGCAGTGACATCTCCTCCTATTATATATATATATATCACTACAGCAGTGACATCTCCTCCTATTATATATATATATATATCACTACAGCAGTGACATCTCCTCCTATTATATATATATATATCACTACAGCAGTGACATCTCCTCCTATTATATATATATATATCACTACAGCAGTGACATCTCCTCCTATTATATATATATATATCACTACAGCAGTGACATCTCCTCCTATTATATATATATATATCACTACAGCAGTGACATCTCCTCCTATTATATATATATATATCACTACAGCAGTGACATCTCCTCCTATTATATATATATATATCACTACAGCAGTGACATCTCCTCCTATTATATATATTATATATATCACTACAGCAGTGACATCTCCTCCTATTATATATATATATATCACTACAGCAGTGACATCTCCTCCTATTATATATATATATATATCACTACAGCAGTGACATCTCCTCCTATTATATATATATATATATCACTACAGCAGTGACATCTCCTCCTATTATATATATATATATCACTACAGCAGTGACATCTCCTCCTATTATATATATCATATATATATATCACTACAGCAGTGACATCTCCTCTATATATATATATATATATCACTACAGCAGTGACATCTCCTCCTATTATATATATATATATCACTACAGCAGTGACATCTCCTCCTATTATA
This sequence comes from Hyla sarda, assembly GCF_029499605.1. Taxonomy (NCBI): domain Eukaryota; kingdom Metazoa; phylum Chordata; class Amphibia; order Anura; family Hylidae; genus Hyla; species Hyla sarda. Next base: position 1,219 of record NW_026610847.1, on the reverse strand, counting down.
TATATATATATATCACTACAGCAGTGACATCTCCTCCTATTATATATATATATATCACTACAGCAGTGACATCTCCTCCTATTATATATATATATATATCACTACAGCAGTGACATCTCCTCCTATTATATATATATATATCACTACAGCAGTGACATCACCTCCTATTATATATATATATCACTACAGCAGTGACATCTCCTCCTATTATATATATATATCACTACAGCAGTGACATCTCCTCCTATTATATATATATATATCACTACAGCAGTGACATCTCCTCTATTATATATATATATATCACTACAGCAGTGACATCTCCTCCTATTATATATATATATATCACTACAGCAGTGACATCTCCTCCTATTATATATATATATATCACTACAGCAGTGACATCTCCTCTATTATATATATATATCACTACAGCAGTGACATCTCCTCCTATTATATATATATATCACTACAGCAGTGACATCTCCTCCTATTATATATATATATCACTACAGCAGTGACATCTCCTCCTATTATATATATATATATCACTACAGCAGTGACATCTCCTCCTATTATATATATATATATATCACTACAGCAGTGACATCACCTCCTATTATATATATATATATCACTACAGCAGTGACATCACCTCCTATTAATATATATATATCACTACAGCAGTGACATCTCCTCCTAATATATATAAATATATCACTACAGCAGTGACATCTCCTCCTATTATATATATATATATCACTACAGCAGTGACATCACCTCCTATTATATATAAATATCACTACAGCAGTGACATCTCCTCCTATTATATATATATATATCACTACAGCAGTGACATCTCCTCCTATTATATATATATATTATCACTACAGCAGTGACATCTCCTCCTATTATATATATATATATCACTACAGCAGTGACATCTCCTCCTATTATATATATATATCACTACAGCAGTGACATCTCCTCCTATTATATATATATATATCACTACAGCAGTGACATCTCCTCCTATTATATATATATACTATCACTACAGCAGTGACATCTCCTCCTATTTATATATATATATATCACTACAGCAGTGACATCTCCTCCTATTATATATATATATATCCACTACAGCAGTGACATCTCCTCCTATTATATATAATATATATATCACTACAGCAGTGACATCTCCTCCTATTATATATAT